>NC_080784.1:43698970-43998970 GCF_028018385.1 Neofelis nebulosa
TTTGTCCAAGTATTCATGTAAAGTCTAGCTCCACTGGGGTGCCTGGCTGGATCAGTGGGAAAAGCATGCGACTCTTGATCTTGAGGTTATGAGTTCTAGCCCCACATTGGGTATAGAGATTACTTAAAAATAAAATTAAAAAAAAATAAAGTCTAGTGCCACCATGAACAGGGATCAGATTATTCTTCCTCATTACTGTGTCTAAAGTTCCTGGATCACTTAATATTTCTTCATAGTAATATTAAATAACATGTGTGCAATTCTATTTGATCCCATAACAACCCTTTATAGTAGGAACTATATGAAACTATATGCAATCCTCATGCTATAGATAAGAGAACTGAGACATTGACAACTTGCTCCCAGTTTTAGGTCAATAATGCACCCCTAAAATGTCTTTGTTCTAATCCCTGGAAACTATGAATATAGGCAAAAGGAAACCTTACACTGCAAAAGGAACTTATATGACGAAAGGAATTTTGCAGGTGTAAATACATTAAGATCTTGAGATGGAGAGATTATTTTGCGTTATCTGGTTGGCTCATGTAATTACAAAAGTCTTTACAAAAGAGAGAGAGAAGGATGCTATGTTGCTACTTTAGAAGAAGTTGGAGGAAGGGGCCATGAGCCAAGGAAGGTAGACAGCCTCTAGAAGCTGGAACAGGCAAAGAAACAGACTGTTCTCTGCATCCTTCAGAAGGAACACATCACTGTATATGCATTTTAGACTTCTGGGCTCTTGAACTATAAGATAATAAATTTGTGTTGTTTAAAGCCCCTAAATATGTGGCAGTTTGTTACAGTGGCAATAGGAAACTAATTTCGTCTGCAAATCCTTCAGCTCTGATGAGACAACTCGAATCCGGGGCTATTTGACACCAAAGCCCATGGTTTTGAACTCCATACTGCATTGCTCTCAAATCATCCACAAGCTCTGGCACTGAAAGGCCTGAATAACATTTCTACGTGACACTGAGCAGTTCTCCTTGAGTGTTGCCTAGAAGCATTCAGATGCAGTTGAGAGATTAAGGAGCTTCAAAATTGTTCAGAGGGCAAGACCATCTACAGGGAAACAATGTCAGTTTCTGTTTCCCAGAAACGTGATACAAGCCTTAAGGTTATAATTTGCTGATGGTCTTTGCCAAAGGTAAATCCATAAGTGCCTGGAAAGCCTTTTACTGCTGTCACCCTGTCCCTTCCCTTCTTTGTATAAATATTGTCAGTGAATGATGTGGACAACAGGATCTAAAAAAATTGCTGGTAAGGATTCCCAAATTGCCTGTGAATGGAACCACGTCATATAGACATCTTACAGAATTTTTGCTTTCTTCAGTAAAGACAGGATCTAATGAGGACTGCTTAAAGAAAGTACTTGTGAGCATGCGTAGTTTCTTCTGGAAGCTAGTTTTCCAGTGTTTTTTCATCATACCAAGAGACTGAGTTTCTGTTTGCCAGTAATACATGTGCTTGGCTGGCTCTATGTCTGATGAAGAGATTTGTGAAAATGAGGACAATGAGTGACCTGTATACCTAGTGTTCTTTGGACAATGCCTCAATGACTCTTCATAACAATGCTAAAGGCAATTATTATTGACTTCCGTTTTCACCACAAACAAGGAATTGGGCTGAACAACCTGCCTAGGGTAAGTGGTGAAAAGGGAACTCATTTGCAAATGCTTTTTAGCCCCCAAATCTCTTCCAGGAAGGTTTTCCTGAACTTTTGCTGTGTTACTTGCCCCTCCTGTTTGTATCACCAAGGTTTACCTTTTTAGATAAAAAGTTATGACTTGCAGGGAGCCTGGGTGGTTGTATGGTTGAGTGTCCGATTTTTGATTTGGCTCAGGTCATGATCCCAGGGTTCTGGGATCGTGCCCTGCATCATGGAGGCTGCTCTCTCTCCCTCTGCCTCTCTCCCCTGCTCACGCTCTCTCTCTCTCTCAAAAAAAAAAAGTTAGGACCTATTATTATATTTATTAAAGCACTGAAGATATAAATGCATAGTGACTGGTACATAGAATGTATCCAATGAATATATACTGAATTATTGCCTGAATAAGTGAAAGAAAGCACACAAAATTTACATCGAAGCTGCCTTTGTCTACCAACTTACCTCCCTAGCAACTTCCTGAACACGAAACGTAGAGTGGCCAGCAACTGGAACTTTGTGTCTTATACTTCAATTAAATTACCCCTGGACATTTTTGTTTTGGCAACAAAAATTTTTCACAGCATTGTAATTTACAAAGTGCTTTCACATGCATTATCTCATTTGACTTTCACAATATCTCTGGTATCATTGTCCCTATTTTACAGATGAGAAAACTGAGTATAATAGAAGTGAGATAAATTTCCGCAATCTTGGAGTTAGTTAAATGACATAGCCAGACCTGGAACTTCATTTTCTGATCCTAAATCCCATAGTTTTTTTCCCTTACTATTGTATAGCTTCCTGATTATGTTCATTATTTACTTATTTCTTATAGTTTGAAAATTCTACCAAATTGTCTTTGATTTTCTTTTTCGTGTATTTGTTCAGTGATTTGTAGGTTCATTTACACAAAAAGTGTTGAATACTTACTATGTGCCAGGTAGAGTGCCATATGCTTGAGGGATGCATTGAGGCAAGTGGACATGATCCTTGTGTTTGTAGAACATGAGGTCTAGAGAAGAAAAGAGACTTTAGATAAATAAGTAAACATACAAGATATGAAGAACATTTTTACAAGTTTTAGAAAATGAAAATCAGGTCATATAAAGGAAGAAACAAGGTGAGGCTTCATTTCAATTGTTCAAGTCATAATAAGATTTTCTTAAGAAGATATATTTAAGCTGAGACTTGAAGTAACTATTGCAATTAACAAGCAGAGGAGCAGGGCAAGGAGTTTCAGATGCAGAAAAAAGTCCTGTGCAAAGACACTGAGGTAAAAACAGACATTAAAGACAATGCAGGTTGGAAACAAACCAACAAGGAGATTAGAGAAAGGCAATATTAGATTTGGTAGACAGGCTCCAAATGCTGTACAGGAGAGTGTTGAAAGCCATGTTAAAGATTTAAAATTTTATTCTAAGTCAATGGGCAGTCTTTTAAAGGTTTTAAGTGTGGAAGGGGAACTGCTGGGGCTTATTTATTTATTTATTTTTAATTATTTTGGCTTTCGGGCCATCAAAGACAGCTAAAGACAATTATTATGGTTTCAGATAGTAAGCAGATTATTCTCAATGCATTTGGGAAATGAACTTTAAGGGACTTGGTGGTGAATTGGATAGAGAATGGGGTAAGTGTCAAGAGTTGCTCCCAGGTTGTCCTGGGTTCCTTGGTGGGAAGGCCGAAAGGGGAAAGGTGAAAGAGGGCTTGGATTCGGGAGAAAGATCCAGAGTTCCATCATGTACACAGTAAATCAGCATGCATGAGAAACCACCAAAAAGATAGCTGAAATGCATGAATCTAGAACTCAGAGGAAGAGTCTAAAATGTAATTTTCATTCTTTATCTTTTCTCAGTAATAATTGTCAAGAAATCAACACTGACTGCAGCTTTTTTTCTTATAGCACTTATGCATAAATCCAGAACCCAGCAATGCCTGGCACCAAGTAGACTTTCAATAAATAGTTATTACATAACTATTACATAAGAAAAATACTGAAGTCTTGAGAGGGCTAAGCAGACACAAAAATGAAATAGCTGCTCAGTGGCTGTTGTTTCCTGTGATATAATGTTGAAGTCTTCTACATTTTTCTGTACTTAACAGCTGAAACGGTGGTCATCCTCTTCAGTTATAGTTTTAAGGGTCTTTATTATATTCCATATTTTTTATAAGACCTATTCTAGATTTCCATTCCTTTGATGGTTGTGGTTAATCCTTTTCTAAAATTAATCACCAAACATTTTTGTTCCAGTACATCTTATTACATATATCTTCAATCTTTAATTATTGCTGATGAGAAAGAATGGCAGTTTTATTTAGAAACTTTAATTCTGAAATTTATTTTTGGATCATGGAGAGGAACTAATTATAAATTCTGGAGAAATACCAATTTTAAAAAAAATAACAAACTGAGGAAATGCATTTTCAAAACTTTCAGTCAAAATATGGGGAAAAATCCACAACTTTATTGAAGAGAATTATAGCCAAGACCATTTTTAAAAAGTGCTTCTTTGTGAGTGATGCTTTTGCATGTGAAATGAAACAGCTGTCTTTGCTTAACCATCAGACTATATTTGCAATGTTTCCTAAAAAAAGAACTGAAGATAAGCTTTTTTTTTTAAAAATTTTTAATTAGCTGTTCAGATTCAGATATTGAGCTCCTGGTATTTATAGCTTCTTTAGAAAGAAAACAGTTGTGAACATAAACTAACATGTTTTTCCCAGGAAGTGAGCATGAGATATTTTTGAATATTTATAGTAGCATGTGTGTTTCTATAATCTATGACTAAAGCCAAAATAAGTTTTCGTGAACCACCTCCTCCCACTCCTAGCTCCCACCCCCTCAATGCGTGCTTCTGGCTGAGAGTAGTGACGTTGGCAAGTTTCATTCTTTCTCAGACTGGAACTATTAGCAGAAGGGGGACTGCTTGCATGGGCTTCCCAGATTTTGTAAGTCATGTTGCAAAGAATACACGTGGTCACTCCTAAAGCTCCTCCTCTCTTTTCTTTTCCTGAGCAGGGTGCAGTCACATCTGGCTCCTCTCCCTGCAGATCGGCCTCATTCTGTATGACTTGCCAAGAATGTAGAGGGCATAAAGAGAAATCTGGTCAGTGAAGGCTCTCAATATCAATGAGGGACAATTGGGGCCTCAGAATTCTTCATAATGTGGAGCAAATTCTTACATCCGGTTTGAATACCCAAGGGTTGTTATGCAGAAGAAAAATTAGGCTTGTCTGAAAAGTGCTTATGGGTGGAAATAAGGCCAATACAAAAAGTAAGCTCCAGGAAGACCAATTTTGATTTGGTACAATACAGACATTTATTCAAGGAGAGAGTAAACAGTGAGAACATTCAATCAGGGCCACCACTTAGCAGGCATTTATTGTAGAGCCATGTAAGTAGTGGGAATAAATCAATACTTGTTCTTATTTATTTTATTTTCATACTCACCAAGTTACACAGACATATAAAAGTATGTAACATTTTTGTTTCCATTATTATACATGAATATATATATATATATATAAATGAACATATATATAAACATATATATATAATGAGCATATATATATGAACATATATATATATATAAATGTACATATATAACTAAAACACAAATTCCCAAAAGACAATTAAACTTACTAATTTTATGCACTATTTCATCCATTCTGCTGTATTCTATCCTCTCATCTTTGAAAAATGTGCTGGTCACAACCCATTGAACAGATTTCATAACTCACTAATGAGTCTCAGCTTTCAGTTTGAAAACCATTGAAGTAGACAATGAAGTGAACTCTCCAATGATGAGCAGAGGAGACAGTCATCCCTCTCTTCAATAAATGTTTGTGTAAATTAGTTCTTATGTTGCTGCACCTGTTGTTTTTGACAATTGTCAAAATATAAGAAAGACCTTCAATATGGTCACTTTGCAATGATAGACCATCCAGTACTGCTGCCATTACTACGATCATTTTGCAGATTTTTAAAAAAAAATGTTTAGGGGCGCCTGGGTGGCTCAATCGGTTAAGCGTCCGACTCCAGCTCAGGTCACGATCTCACGGTCCGTGAGTTCGAGCCCCACATCAGGCTCTGGGCTGACGGCTCAGAGCCTGGAGCCTGCTTCCAATTCTGTGTCTCCCTCTCTCTCTGCCCCTCCCCCGTTCATGCTCTGTCTCTCTCTGTCTCAAAAATAAACGTTAACAAATTTTTTTAAAAAATAAATAAAAATAAATGTTTATTTATTTATTTTTGAGAGAGAAAGAGACAGAGCACAACCAGGGGAGGAGCAGAGAGAGAGGAAGACACACAGAATCTGAAGCAGGCTCCAAGCTCTGAGCTGTCAACACAGAGCCTGACTTGGGGGCTCGAACCCATGAACCATGAGATTATGACCTGAGCCAAAGTCAGACACTCAACTGACTGAGTCACCCAGGCACCCCTCATTTTGTGGATTTTTTTAAATGTCTCTAGGAATAGATCGTAGAACCACATAAAAGTATCTTAATAGTTTAGACCATTCAGGCATTCATTCATTTCATTCATTCATTCTTTTGTTCATTTATTCAATATAAAAAATTGTTTTATTTTGAAAGCCTCCCCCTTTGCTATGTCCTAAAGAAACAAATACTATATATGTAGATCAGTCCTAATTGTCCCTCATCCAAACATCCCAAGTGTTCCCTCTACTATTTATACAGAGACAGTGACATCAGAGCTGGAGGACCAAGTACTAAGAAGGGAGCTGTGACAGAAGGCAGTGATGGTGATGGTAAGCATGGGGTGGAGACTGTGAATAGCACTGGGTGAAAGTTGACAAAGTAGATCCAAACAGATTCCCAAGACACTCAACTGCCACCTGTTTTCAAATGCATGGGATGAAAAACTGACCCTCAGCTAATTTACTATTTATTGACACACGGATACAAGAATCCTTAAAATGTTGGGAAAACTGCACAATGTCTGTGAAATCTAAACTTGTCTCCTATTGATAAGCCCACTTTCCTACTCAGAGAGTTAAGTAGACCTAAACTACTATCCAAGTTTTTAGACAGCCAGGAAAGGAAGGGAAAGCAGCATTTATTGTCTTCATGTGCATCAGGACCATTCAGAGAGCGGCATTTAATAACAATTTATTCCGGATTTTGGGGTACCTGAGTTTCTCAGTAGGTTAAGCATCCAACTCTTGGTTTTAGCTCAGGTCATGGATCTCACGGTTCTTGGGTTCAAGCCCTGCGTCGGGATCTGCGCTGCTGGCAGTGCAGAGCTTGCTTGGGGTTCTCTTTCTCTCTCCTACTCTCTGTGCCCCTCCCTTGCTAGCTCTCTCTCGCTCTCTCGCTCTCTCTCTCAAAATAAAGAAATAAACTTAAAAAAAGAATTTATTGTAGATTTTATATTTCAAATACAGAGGAAGTGGATCCTGGTCCCTGAACTTGTTCTGTTTTTGTTTTGAGCATTGAAGAATTTGTCCAGTCCACAGTCACTGAAAAATACTAACTAAATATTTACTGAGCCCTTAAGCATGTGTAAACTTTGCTATATATATTTTTAAAAAACTGTGACATACACTTAGTACGTGTTTTGTCTTTTTCTTTCAAAGTATAGTATTTTACACATGCTCTTACATCTTGTTAAATGTTATTTCTAGTTAATTGTGCTCTAAGTTCTCCTGTGCGTTAAATAATTCTTCTAGTAATAAAAATGAATTAAATTGAACTGTCGGCAGAGCCATGCCATCTGTCCTGTTATATAGATTTTGTGACCAGAATGGCACCAACATACCTATTTAACAGATTAGATTTGGGAAGATGAGGCAATTTTCTAAGTCTTTTGTTTTCTGGCAGTGAAACAAGGGTTAAAACAAACCAATGGTTGATGTCCTGCAAACTTGGGTAGTGGACAGAGTTTATTTTGAGTGTCTCAGACTCCTCCTCCCTCTTCTTTTCAGGTAACAAAAGCCTTCCCTTCCCATTCAAACTACTCTCCAACAGGATTGAGAATCAGCACTTTACACTTTAAGGCAAATCCGAATAACTTCCTGTGGTAGCTTTTAGAGCGTATTAACATTTAAACCATATTCTCCTAACACAAGGTAGACCTTCAGCTCCCTATAGTCAATGAAAGCACACACCTGGTTCTCCTTTCTGGTCCCAATTTCTACTCAGTTGCTTAATAGATTATCCACCTGACCAATAGTAGTTACCAATAAATCACAAAATATATGTTGAGAGCCTACTATATGTGTTGTATGATGCCCACGTATTTTTCACTTTCAGAAGAAATGTCCACAGCACCGTGTTGAGTTCTGCTCTCTTGAACTGAATGATGGTGGGTCTCTACCACTAATTCCCAGCTCGTTTCCAGCACTTTCTTTGTCTAACGTTAAAGACACTTCAGAACACCAAGTTCCCAGACTTTCCCCTGGTCTAGTCAGGCCTCTGTGTCCCAAAGTGGACTGCATTTTTTGGCATACTTATTCACACACCCCCAAACCCAGCTCCCAAGCCAGAAGGAAGTAGGGAAACAAGGCCAGAAGCTGCACCATGAGCAGCTGTGAGGTTACACATTCACTGGCCCTTTGTGCTTCTCTCTGAACCCCAAGTCCTTGGGGATGCAGAAGAGGTTAAGGCTGTGCAAAAGCAGAATCTGGCTGATCTGGTGTCCTCACCTTCTTTCCTCTTTGTGCTTTTGGCAGGAAGTCACTGATATAAGATGACACATTAAAAAAAAAAAAAAAGAGGGAATAATGGGATAAGTCTAAATCTGAAGTTTAGTTTACAGTTTTCTGCTTGCCCAGAAGCCAATAAAACTGAAAAATGACTTCAGATTGCACCATCAACTTAACTGGTATTTTGAGAATGGCCTTGTTACTGGACTCCTTACACTAAATCCAAATGCCCTAATCATTCCATTTTAGAAATGACAAGGGCTACAGATCTTTTAAAAAAGAGATGTGGGTGAGGCAGAGTCCTGGGCTGTAGGGCTCAATTCAGCTCATCTCTGCACGTTTGCTATTATTTCTCTGAAGCCTGCTTGGCTGCAGTCATCCGGAGACTCGGCTTTTCAGAGACTTGCAGAACTACAAGAGCCAATGAGACATCTGACTGTCCATCTAGCCTCTGGCCCAGACCACACAGTCATCATTTAAAGGGGGCAAATAGGAAATTCTCCTAATTTTGTTCTATACCCCTGGGGGTTGCTTCTTTGTTGACTTACCACTTATTTTTGTTCTGATGATAGTGGTGGGAGAGGGTGAATTAGTTCCTTTTTAAGAACAATCCTGGAGAAAAGCTAAAGTCTAAAAAATCCTTGTCTGGAATTTGGCATGAGATAGATGATGGCCATAAATAATCAGCATTCTGGCAAACAAGGCTCCGAGTCTGGGCAGAGGAAAGAGGGAAATGAAGTCCTATTTCATGAGTTCCCCTTGTTCCAGACACCTTTCATACACTTTCCAATTTGTCACCAGTATGCTGAGAGAGAGTCAGACATTTGTGGAACTTGAGGTTCAGTTACTCACTAGTTCACAGTCTCTTTTTTTTTTTTTTTTTTTTTGCGTGGAACTGAGAGCTTGTTTGGAAGTTCTAGAAGGGGAGCGCGGCTACATGTGTACACTTGTCCGTGAATGGTCCTCCTCCATCAGGGAAGGTTGTCCTCGACAAAGCACGCAGCTTCAGCAGGGATACACATGGAGCAGTGAGGGAGGAAGGGGACACCCACCTAGCCAACCAGATCAACCACATCGACCCTGGTGATCAATGGGAAGACAGATGTCGCAGCCAGATGGCCCTTACATCCTGCTTGGAACTGTCTGTATTCCAAACCACAGAGAGCCTTTGCACCAAAATGCTACATCCACCAGCCTCTGTGTCTTCCTTCCCTTTTCTACTACATCCGCATTCGTGGTGTGCTTTACCCATAGAATATTACATATGTTATCTAACATAATCTTCACAGTAACTCCATGAACTTGTGAGAAAACTCAGGTTTAGGGAAGGTAGGTATTTCCCAAGACAAGGAGGAGCTGAGATAGAGTGGCTGTTCCAGTTCTGTGTGGTCCAGGTCCCTGTTTTTCCACAGGATGCCTGTGAATGCAGAAGACTTTTGAAAGAAAACTTTATGCATGTTCATGATTTTGCAACTGCGTGGGACCCAAGAAAACTGAGAGAGAAGTGCTCTGTGGTGGAGAAGACAAATTAATAGAGTCAAGAAGGACAGAGTCATGCATTAGATGGAGACTCTAGCAAGGTTCAGAGAGATGGATAGCATTTACTTTAAACATTGTTCAACAGCTTACTCTACATCCTAGCACAGATTCTCCTCTCCATCCCTACTCTGTCCCCAGCCCACAAATATATTTCTCTCCTAGTCCATACATCTAAGTTAATGGCGGCAACATGCACCCCTGTGTTCCTTCCCTCCACCTTGTTTCCTCTCTCTCTCCCACCGGACACTCAATTCAGTGAATTCTGGCAGGTCAGCTTCCAGGAATGCACCGCCCCAACTCTGCTGCCACCACTACCGTCTACGCCACTATCATGTTTCTCTTAAGATATCACCAAAGTTTCTTTGCTATTCTCCTGCACAACAGCTAGAATATTTATTTTTTAATTTTTTAATTTTTTTTAAATTTATTTTTGAGAGAGAGAGAGCATGAGTGGGGGAGGGACAGAGAGAGAGGGAGACACAGAATCTGAAGCAGGCTCCAAGCTCTGAGCTGTCAGCACAGAGGCTGAAGTGGGGCTGGAACTCATGAATGGTGAGATAATGACCAGAGCCGAAGTCAGATGCTCGAATGAGCCACCGGGAAACCCCAAGAATGTTTATTTTAAAGTGTAGATCTCATCATACACTCCCCCTGGAAAAAACCCTCCAGCAGCTTCACACTAAATAGAATAAAATCTGAACTTCTCATGTGAGTTTATAAAGCTCACTGGATCTTGGTCCTTGTGCACATGTATGGCCTTAGTTTCTCTCTGCTCTCTGTCTCTCTCCCCTACTCTCCATTATCCACACTGGCCTTTCTGCCATAGTGGCACTTTTACACTGCCTTTTGCATAGAATCATTCCCTCTCAGACTGTCATATGCCTTCCTTTTTTTCATCAGTCAGATTCCATTTCTTTTTTTTAAAATTTTTTATGTTTATTTATTTTTGATAGACAGAGACAGACAGAGCGCAAGTAGGGGAGGGGCAGAGAGAGAAGGAGACACAGAATCCGAAGCAAGCTCCAGGCTGTGAGCTGTCAGCACAGAGCATGACGCAGGGCTCGAACTCACAAACCGCGAGATCATGACCCCAGCCGAAGTGAGATGCTTAATAGACTGAGCCACCCAGGTGCCCCCCCCCTTTTTTTTAAATTTTAGTCAGATTCCACTTCTAATGTCCTCTTCCCATAGGGGTTTTCCTCTTAGCATTTATTGTGGGTTCAATTATGTCCTCCATAAAGATATGTTGAAGTCCTAACCCCAGAGCCTGTAAATGTGAGCTTATTTGAAAATAGACTCTGTAAATATATTAAGTGAGGATGAAGTCATACTGAATTCCAGTGGGCTCTCATCCATTGGTGGGATCCTTATACAAAAAGGGAAAGTATGGACACAGATATATGGAGTGGAGGACCACATGAAGGCTAAGGCAGAGATTGGATTGATGCATCTAACAGGCAGAGAGAATGCCAGGGGAAGAAGGTACAGACGCCAGGAAGGATTCTGCCCTAGAGCCTGCAGATGCATCATGGCCCTGCCAGCATATTGATTTCAGACGCCTCCATATAGTTCTCAGGTCTCAACCTCCAGAACTGTGAAAGGGTGAATGTCTGCTGTTTTACACAACTCAGGTCGTGATCATTTATACGGCAATCCTGGAAATTAACACAGAATTCAAGCAAAAGTTTGCCCCAACTATTCTATAACCCTGTTTTATTTTGTCTATTGCATTTATCACTCCCTGAAATGATTATTATGTTATTATATATGGAATCAATAGCTACATTTATAATATTTGCACCTATGTATTTACATTTATAATATTTATATATAATGTATAATATATAAGTCTATATATATGTATACATTTATAAATTCATATTTATATTTGAATGTGCTTCAATATAACATGAAATGTATTTTTTGTAAATTTCTATATTTGTACGTATTTATTATACATTCCTTTGTATATATAATAAATATATGTTTATATATACATCTCATACATGATATATGGATATTTGAAACACAAAATTTGTCTATCTGGTTCACCCAAAACCTAGAAGATTGCCTGCGTATAACAGGGCTACACAAATATCTATTGAATTAATACGTGATGTTTTTCATTCAGTAGTACAACTATGCTCAGATCATCTCGGAACAAAGCCTAAATCATAAATGCTGCAATCTCTTCTCTCACTGAAAGCCAGGTTACCTCAAATGCAAAATACTGTCTCAATAGTTCATTGGATATATTGAATTCTGTGAGCACAGAACTCAAATTCTGTTCCATTTATTCAAACTCCCAGAGAGATGAAAAAAATCATAAAAATGTGATGTTTGTATTAGTTAAGGGACATATACGTTTCAGTGTGATTCTTACAACAAACTTCTGGATTTGATAGTGTAACAATAAATACATATTCCAAAAAGCACTGAGAAGGCAAATTAAAGCAAATATGTCAGGTGAAAAGACCCAATTAATTTACATTTACCTGTTCCCATCGCTTAAGAACAGAAACAGGAGATCCCCAAACATGATTTTTCCTATGGCTTGAGAAAAACAACTTCATTTTCAAATCTGCGTTTAGGTTTGGCTAAAATGAATATAGCAGTTTACACTCTAATTATCCTCTGATCTGTTTAATTAAGTTGGTACTAATATTACTTTCTGTTTCTGTAGTATAAAGTTTTGCAGATGTGTTGAGTATCATAGATGACTCTTAACATTGGAAAATCAAGTTCATTCCAGTGGGCAAAGCTCAGGCTTCAAGAATCAAAACTATCTGATTTCTATCACAGTACACTACATGATCAAGTAAATAACTCTAATTTTCTGAGCATGAGGTGTCATTGTTTTTCATGTCACTTGTTACTTTTAAAAAATTATCATAAAAGTACAGAGATTAATAACAACAATTTAGAAAACACACAAAAAAATGCCAAAAAGAGAAATCAGTCATAGTCTCACTAGCCTCACATACCAACTGTTAACATGTTACTTTATCTTCCTCCAGCTGGTTTTGCATGTACATATTAATAAAAAATATATACACAGAAGTATGGATATATTTCTCACAAAGTTAAAAACATAGGGTGTACAATATACAGTTTTTGCATCCTGCTTCCTTTGGGGGCTATATAAATATTCATTTCTTTTATTCACAGTCTATGTGAATTTTGTGTATGAATATGACTTTAAAGGATTGCCCTAAATTTAATTACATCAATACACTATAAATTAGTAAGAGGCCTTTTGTTGAAAATCGAGTCTATTGCTAATTAATAAATGATGTTTCAGTAAATATTGTTGTCCATAAATCTTTGTGTACATCACTGATTATTTCTGTGAGGTAAATTAATGTAGGTGGAATTGTAGGGTCAATTTTGTGTCTCCCCGAAATTCATACACTGAAATCCTAATTCCCAGGTCCTCAGAAGTGACCTTATTTCAAAATGGGGTCATTACATATGTAATCACTTAAGATGAGGTCATTCTGAAGAAGAGTGGGCCGTTAGTGCCTTTAATCCAATATGATGGTGTCCTTATAAAAAGGTGAAATTTGACCATGCATTCAGGGAAGACACAGGGAGAAGACTCCATTTACAGACCAGGAGACAGACCTGGACTAGATTCCTCCCTCAAGCCCTCAGAAGGAACCAGCCCTGCTGTCATCTAGCATCTGGACTTCTAGCCTCCAGCACTATGAGATGATAAATTTCTGTCATTAAGTCCCCCATCGCGTGGTACTTTGTCATGGCAGCCCTAGTTCACTAATACAAGAATAGTTGAAATAGACACTCATTCAAAACGAAAAGAAATGAGAGGCACATAGCGGTCATTGTTCCATAGCAATATGTTCTGAAACCTGTCCAGGCGCACGTCACCAGTTTCTTAATTTGACCCTCTTGAGGTAAGATTTTTTTGTGCATCTCATCTCTGGTCTCTGAACTCTAAACTCTTCACTCTGGAACACCGTCCCTTTTTTATAAGACATGGCCCATTTTTGCAGCCGATCAGTATTGTCAGCCTGCTTTCTGCAGGAACTTAGGGGTGCACTTTTTATATCTATCACTTTTAATCCAAGTTTACAATGCTTCTGCTAGTATAATCATAGTAAATATTTTACAGGTGTTCTATAAATCTTATTAGGGTTTATTCCACTAGACAAAATCCACACCTACAAATCTCTGGCTTGGGCTGAGAGTCCGGTTTCTGTGAGACAAACTGCCTGAGGTTTGTTACACACCTTCTGGTCTAGCTGAGAAGACTTAGCATAACCCCAAATCCTTTTGAAGTTTTAACAAACAGACATACATTCACACTCACATTTCTTCTTTATTCTGATGTTATTTCTTACGTTGAGAACCTTTTGCCATCTAGAGAAGCTGAAAACAAGAAATGGTTTTATTTTCAAATCCAGCAGGGTCTGACTTCATTATATTTCTTTAAATTCTGTTTAAAAATAGACATATTACTTTCTTTTAGCTAATCTGTTTCTATTGATAGCTCATCTTATGTGATTACAAGAAATTAGGCATTTTCAAACTTCTGCTGAGAAATCTCTTTCCCCAAACTCGCTACTTCATTAGGCATATTTTTTATTCTGTGTTACTACAGACATTTACTATAGTATTGTCAAAATCTCTGCCATCGCACAATACAAATTTCTTTTTCTTTAGCATCCAATAACAATTTTCTCACTGTCTTTAAGGCTTACTAAGTCACCGTAGACATTCTAGTTTTTGTCCCCCCTAAAGTGCCAAAGAGAATGTGATCTGTTTCAGTTTTGTTTTAACAGTTCTCCAATTGCAGACACTAATTTAGGTGTCAGGTACGGTTTGATCAGGGAAATAGAACCAAGAATGGATAGAATAAGGGATTTATTACACTTTACTCGTTGATAGGATCTGGTGCAGAGGATGTTTACTCTGACTCTAGCGGTATGAATAAAATTCCTGCGGGTCAGAAAGAACAAAAGTCAGGAAGAAAAACCAAAATTGAATTGGGGGAGAGTGAGGAAAAGTTGGAACCTGTAGGGACAAATTGGAATCCACAAGGATAAGTTGCAAACCATCTCTCTCACCCCCTATGACCTTGATGACACTAGTGACTCGCAGTGGAACTAGTGGCCTTTGCCACAGAGCTATATACACCCACACACCTAATTTACAAACTCACAGAGGCGGAAAACATAAGATCCAGGGGAAGCTGGAGGAGCTGGAGGTCTGCAAGCCCAGCAGCGTCCCCATCATCACAAGGTAAGTCAGCAGACAGAGGTGCCAACCATGAGATGCCAGGGCAGCGGGCACCCTACACCCTTAGAGTGTAATGGCCGCTGTGCCACTTGCATTTTCGGGTAAAAACTGCTTAAATGGAAAGCGATTGGCTCTGTTCCTATAACTGAAGGCAGGAGGAGGCTACATGTTGACTTAAATCTGATTTCTGTAATCATGTGCATTTCACACAATGCACTTTTTATTATGGGACTGAACTCTAAGAGGAAGTGGAATCTCTTAATGTAATGGTTTTCTCTCCATTAATAGGATAATGAAGGGTTTTTTAAATGTATTTTCAACTTCTGCTTTGGCTGCAGGAAGCTCAGATTGAAAATGTGATGTTCAGTTTTCATAATTATCTTTGGTCAGTGTTTTCTGCTTTAATAACCGCTTCCCCTTCATTATTGCTTTTTTAAAATTTTGATCAATATTTTAATTATTTAATACTTAATTTTGTAAGCCATCTCAAATAACTTCTGGAAGTAGGTTGAATGTAAATACAATGTGTTCTTGTGCTGGTTGTACAGAGGCTTCCAAGGCTGTTTCTCTATATCTCTCTGGTTGATCCTTTTCTGTTTTCCAGTCTCTCTGTCTCTCTCTCTCTCTCTCCCTCTCTCTCTTGCCGCTTTTCCTTTCTGTCTTGCGTGCAAACCTTACTTCTTAGACTTGAGAAAAAGATCTTGGATTAAGTTTAAGTGTGGCTATATGATATTTCAAGGGAGCAAAGTCTAAGGGCTCATTTCACTCAACAGAGTTTTCATACAATGAGGAGGATCATAGAAAGCCCTCAGAAGAAGCATGGCCCTTCCAGAGAACACCATAAGGCAGAGGCTTCCAGTTTGCCAGCAGGCTTCAGCTTTTCCTTATCTTATTCAAGCATAAGTTAATCACATTATGCAAAACCAGGAAGAAAAGAATATGATGAATTTTAGATTCTCATTGAGAATTAATAGTCTGATACTTCCCATAAATTCAGTGCCATATCTTGAGTTCTTAATAGCGCAGTACATGACAAGATAAATTGCTACTGACTGTAAGTAAATTACAGAGTTTTACCAACCTTAGGAACAAAGCTGAAACATGTGACATTTCCAAAGTGTTCACAAAGCAACATGAAAGAATTCCCAATTAAAGCTAAAAAAAAGATGGCAACCATTAACCTACACACAGGTCTTGCTTTATATTCTTTTTAAACCATCTCCTTGCCTAGAATATTTTTGTACAAGTCACAGACATGGGGGCTGAGGATCCACACAAACATCTATACAAACACACACTCCCTCTTTCTTGTAATTTGGAGGCATCTAGCTTTATCTGGCCAAAAAGCAACATGCAAAGAGGGTCAGGAAGAACCACACACTACTGTCTTTTTTTTTTAAATTATTTCCTTTTCCCTCTTGGTTACTGTTCCATAGACACTAAGTTATCTCCCACAGTAACTTATGTTACCATGCCCCAAGTTACATAGTCCAAAGTAGATATTAGGTAAACAGTCATTAAACTAATTAATGATGTTGAATATAAATTGTCTTTAAATGGCGAGAACTTGTGTTTCTGTGTGTATATGTGTGTGTGTGCACATGCATGCCTGTGTGTGTGCACGTGTGTGTGTGTGTGTGTGTGTGTGAGAGAGAGAGAGAAAGAGAGAGAGAGAGAGAAAGATATAGAGAGATTGTGAAAAAGGAGAAAATTTCATATGGTTATCACTCCAAGTGATACCACCAGCAAGAAGTACTAGAGGTCTTTGGTCACCAAAATACAAAATAAGTGCCATGTAAACAACAGCTAGAAAACTGAAGTGATGAAAAAAAATCAGGCTCCAAGACAAAATAACAGCACAAAATTACCTATTTCCAATTCTCTTCTTATCAAAACTAACGAGATTGGAAAATCTCTCTTTTTTGCTTTTTTATTCCTCAGCTCTTTTTCTATAGCAGAGAATAATGACCTTTATGGTTCAACAACATAGGTAGTTAGACCATGGAGTCAGGTAATCAAGAACAATGAGGGTCTGAATATTTGTGCTTGGCTGTGGAGAGAAAGATCTACTGTAAGAACTGACTGGACACAATGCAATTGAGTCTCCTTGTTTGTGGTTGTCAGGTTCTGTAGGCACTGTGAACACTGAAGTAATGGATAGTGAACCATTGCTCCCAGGGGAAATATACTGTTAGGTTCCTGAGAGCCTCTGGTCACAACATTCTCATCAGCGGATCAACACATATCTTCTTTTATGTGTATTCTTGCTTGTACATCTTAATGAATATTCATTGTTGGCTCACTAACATTAAACTCACAGCAACAATACTGTAAGTCATGTGTGAACAAAGCTCATCTAGTACATGTTTCCTCCCTAAGGGCAATCACACTGGACAGCACTTAACACTCGATCCAGGGGCCTTCTGAAACAGCAAAATCACCAACAAAAAAACCCACAAAAATGTGGCACTAAATAGACCACAAAAAGACACTTGTTTATAGTATGAGAGATAGAACAAAAAGGTAGAGTGTCTCCTTGTTCGACCTCAGCTGGGAATGTGTGTTTCAGATTATGCACATTTTTTGGCTGCATCCACATGTGTGCAAATGACCATGAAAATACCAGAAACATTGGGGTTGGGGGTTACTGATAAATTTTAATGTTTGGGTGAATCTGCAAATACAGAATCCATGAATAAAGAAAATTAACTGTATATACATTGGTAGGCAAATTGAGATCCCTTAAATTGAATCTAATTAGGTGCTCCACATGTATAATCATGCTCCTTATGCATCAACACGGGTTCAGGAGGAATCAGAAACAAATGGTTCCAGGACATGTTTTCTACTAAATGTGTTTTCCCATTAAATTTATGATGGGTGAGAGGCTTAAACACTTGACATAGCAAAGAGAATTCTGAAAAAAAAAAGTGCCTATATATAGTTTAAAACCCAATGGCATAAATGGAGAACATAAAATGGTAATTGACAAGTGAAAACAGCAATCAATGAAGCCTTTTGAGGAAAGCTTTCCCCAATGATAGTTTAGTGGTGTTTGAAGTGTCCCTGGGCTGGTGAGGAAAGCTTTTCCCAATGATAGTTTAGTGGTGTTTGGAGTGTCCCTGGGCTGGTGAGAAGAAGCATTAGACACCAATTATGAAGGAGATATAATGATCATCTAACTGGGAAAAACTTGCAGGTTATCTGGTCTTGCTTTTGGATAAGGCCAAAAAAAGAAAAGAAAAGAAAAAAGAGTTAAGTGTCCGACTTCAGCCAGGTCACGATCTCGCGGTCCGTGAGTTCGAGCCCCGCGTCAGGCTCTGGGCCGATGGCTCGGAGCCTGGAGCTTGTTTCCGATTCTGTGTCTCCCTCTCTCTCTGCCCCTCCCCCGTTCATGCTCTGTCTCTCTCTGTCCAAAAAAAAAGAAAAAAAAGAAAAAAGAAAGAAAATCCAAAGAAGTGGAAGGGTCCCTAGATTCACATCTTAGCAACGCCTAGGAAGTTTCAGTACAAACTAAACATTGCTGAAAATCTTAAACAATGCAGTGAAAACAATGAAGATAAGACAACAGGGAAACACTCTCTAATGCAGGTATTTTTATACCCATTTGATACCAAAAGGATTTTGCTGAGTTATGAATTGTTACAAGTGTTGCATAAATGAAATTACTGCACAGATTAAGAATAAGGCACAGAAAGTGGTACATAATATTCAATATATGGTAGTTATTGCTATTTTCACTCTGGTTTTGAATGAAGAGAACAGAGAGGCTTTGAGACTACTTTGTCCTGGCAGGTTTCTGACCAGGAATAGGCATTGTAATGGACTTCTCCATTGTAGGAGAGCCTGCTATCTGCCATATGCTTATTCTCCTTTTCCTTTCTAACAGACCCCGACTGAAATACTACCCTCCAAGCTTTGCTGCAGAAAATGTGGCCATGTGCCCGAGTTCGGGCCAATCAGGCACAAGCGGAAATCTCTGGGAGGGATTTCCTGGAAGACTCTTTAAATGGAACTGAGACATTGGAATACTGTTTTCCTTCCTTATTCTTCCACGTGACCACTCTTGTGGGTATTTTGAGCATAGAGGGCATGGGTTACACCCAAAGATCTGAGGAGCACAAAGTTAAAAGGAGACTGACTCCCGACTGAAATTGTGATTTCTCCCTAAGAACAGGAGACTGCTGACCTCCAGTAAGAACAACAAATAAACCTTAAATTGTTTAAGCTGTTGAATTTAGGGTTTCTGTTACTAGCAGCCAAATTCACTTCCAGGGATGCTACTATGCCTGACTAGAGCTCAGGAGGATCTAGTAGGTATGGGTGTGGAATGTACTCAAGACTTTTGACCTTGTTAGGAAATACAAGTGGCAAGTTCTAACACAGAATGTGGGACTTTACACTGTTCTGTTGGTGCTTTTGCATGATCATCAAAATCATGATCATAGGTGGCATTGAGTCAATAGAAGTAGAAATTTGAGAAACAGTTTTCTCTTCTTTTGTATGTTGAGTTCAACATAGAACAATTCATGCCCTAAACTATGGCACACATATTTCTTTCAGTTGGGTGAGAGTTTCCTGGTTTTATGGTCAGATATTTGATTCTGTATAATCTTGTCTAAAATGTCAACTGTAAATAGATATTGAAGTGATCCAGGATATGGTCTCCCGATAAAATTAAAGTCACTTAGGTGAGTGAATTATATCTCTCTTTTAAGTTGGTCACCAGTTCTTCCAGGTATTACTTTATATGCCCCCAGCAGTTTGACCCAGCTTTGAAAGATAGCCTGAGTTCAAACTTTCTGCCTCTTGGCCTTAATGTTAAATGACAGCAGACCCCTCCCAATTACTGAAAAGAATGTTGCAGATTTCCTGTTTAACAAATTATGGTGAAGATGGGCAGAGGATGAGGCGTCAGTGATCCTACCTATGAAAATATGGTACATGGCTTTGCTAAAAAAGGATAAAGATGAAAGGTTTCTAAGTGGCTGCATATCTATCCATTGTTTAGTGCAGACGGCGCTGACTCACTGTCTTTAGGGCAAGGGGAAATCCTGTATTTCCCTCTCTGGGACTTTTGGCTTAATCTTGCTTAAGAGGGGCAGACACTTCATTGTCCTGCTGGAGCCTTGGTGTCACTATTCTTGACACACTTGTGCCTGGTTTCAGGTGGCCTCTATAAATCACGTCATCGGAACTTGGGGCATAACTTTTTTTCTCTTCTGTTTGGATACTGTCTAGTATTGTGTTTGTATGTGTGTGTTTGTATGTATGTATTGTGTATGTGCATATGTCTGTCTTCCTATTCACTAAGACAATTCAGCTAGGTCTTCATGGCGACATCCTTCCAAGCTCACCTGTCATTTTCAAGAAGAATTATTCACTTTTTTAATCATATTAGGACAACTCCATACTACAAAAACTCCAGCTACTTATTTCATCATATTAAGAAAATACTATATAAATTGCCAATCATTTACAATATCATGTATTCAACACTATGCTCATCAATTTACAGAAAGGAACCCCCCCCCCAAAAAAAATTAAGATATAGCATCTGCCTTAAATGGATGAAAAGAGTGAGACAATCAACTTGAAACAATATGGCCTAGAACTCAGGAAACTCCCCAGTCATTTAACTGCAAGTGGAAACCACAAAGGATTCAATGAGAAGTCAAATGGACTACACAGTACTGGAAGAATTCACCAAGAAGGTAGGTGGCTTGAGGGCTTATAGTTTATGTAGATTCTAAATTAGGAGGGAGAAAAAGGCAATTCCAGCAAGAATCACTATTCAAAAGTTTGGGATCAAAACTACTTGCTAGCAGGGATCGATCAACTAAAACCCTGTCTGAAAAAAAGAGAATTTGCAGAGAGCCAGCAGCATTTTAAATTGTTTAGGTGAGGCTACATTTTGGAAAGTGTTTCAGTTTAATCCACTGGAAAACAGAGAATCTTTAGAGATGCTCAGGGACAAAACAAAATAGTGTTTAAGGAGAAAGTTGGCAAATGTTCATTAACTATTAATATAATGCTTACAAAACAAATGAATAATAAAATTAAAATTTAATGTAGGGATGTTTAAAATTACTTAAAAGGATAAGCAGTTTACTTACATTAAAGGATCTATTTATGGACAATTAAGATGCTATGTCCAAATTACAGAATGATGAAATTGGTGGAACAAAAACTTCCTGAGTTTGAGCCCCACATCAGGCTCTGTGCTGACAGCTTGGAGCTTGCTTGGGATTCTCTCTCTCCCTCTCTCTCTCTCTGCCCTTCCCCCACTCACGCTGTCTCTGTCTCTCTCAAAATAAATAAGTAAGCAAATAAATAAACAAACTTAGAAAAAACATTTTGTAATTTAAACTTAAGCTGAGTTCTTCCACTAGTTGCTTTGAATTAGGGAGTCATAGTAAACAAACTCTGGCCTTATGCTCTAAGTTGTAGTTGAGTTGGGGGCCATGCTGCCCATGCCCATTATATAATTTGTCTTCCAGTTCAGCCACTTCAGACAGTCATTTGTACTTGACAATTATTTTGTCCAAAATCCAATTCTTTGATAACTGTGAATTAATTTGGCTTGTTACTGTTTCTGTCCCTCTACCTTCCCCATCCAGCTAATTTTTGTTTAGTGTATTGTTGCTTATTTCCTCAGGTTCAGCACTCTGCTCTGTCCTTTAACTCTTGTAAAATATGATGGATTTAATCTTTCTTATTTGGTATCTTGGCTATTTGCTGTGGTGCTACTTCTGAGTAGCACTAGCTCTCTGGCTTTCACAGTTCATTTTGAGAGCAGTCTAACATTACACAGTCTTCCAGTGTTCACCTGTTGGGTATGTGGATGTCACTCAGGGCTGTCTTTCAGAACTCCCAGCTTGCGAAGTAATGGCCAGTAGGTTCAACCACAATAATTTCCAATAATGTTAATCATTACTATATGAAATACTTTTATTCAAGGACTTTAAATGTAAAACACAGTCATCTGAGTAATAACCAGGTCAGATCTCTGGATATAACTTCTCTCAACCTGAAAAAGAAATGGTGATTTCATTCTTAATTTAGGGAATGTTTTGGCTGTATATAACCTTTTAGTTTCCAGATTTTCAATTTGCATGTTCTCTTTATCATTTGCATAGTTATATATTGAAGAGTCTTGCTCTCACATCAAAGTAAGTTTTGAAGTTAAAAGGTTTTATTGTCATTAAGTCTCTTTCACTGACAGATTTGCATTGCCAGTGGTAAGACAGAGTGGGTCTCAGCCCAGGAAGAAGGATCTGGGAAAGACAGACAAGACTGACCTTGTAATTGCTGGGAAAAAACATGTAGCATCTTCTAGTTCAATCTTTTCAAAATATACCTTTTTATCTGCTTGAATTAGAGGAGCAGTTTCTCTGTTGTAGTGCACCACATTGTACTGATTCATTCACCCATTGTAAATTGGTTGAATCGTTAGCCAGGTGATTTAATTCAATCTCTATTCCCCTCCTTTACCTGTGGATGGGAGGTTGGACTGACCTCACAAGGCTCAAAGTCCCAACCCTCTAATCACACAATAGATTTTTCCAGCATGGCCAGCCTTACACTGAGCTAGCTAGGGGCTCCCCAAGAGTCATCTAATCAGCATAAACTCATGTGTGGTCTCAGGGGTCTACAATGAATAACAAAGACACCCCAGTATCTTGGAAAATTCCAAAGATTTAGAGTCTTCTTCCCAGGAACCAGGGACAAAGACCAGTCAAATTCTTTATTATACAACAGGATTCAATAAATTTATTTACATTTGTTAATGTTATTACTCCGTTGAGGATCATAATAACTTTGTAATGCAGAGAGAATTTTTAACATAAATCTTCACCCTGTGTTTTTTAGAGGTGAGAAAAGAGTGCAGATTGAGGGTGTGTTCAGTTCAAGATAAACCTTCTGAGACTCTTTGGGAAACCAAATACTTTTAAGCAAGTAAAGAAGAATGCTAGCCATTTCACACATTTAATTTTTACATTTGTAAGCAAAAGAATAAAGGGGCTACTATTGTCATAACTTTGCATGGTGACAGGTGTTAACTATACTTACCATGGTAAGCTTTCCATAATGTATATAATTATTGAATCACTATGTTGTACACCTAAAATTAATGTAATGCTGTATGCCAAGTATGCTTCAATGAAAAAGGAAGAAAATATTATAAAGCTTTTAAAAAAAGACCAGAAGGGCTAACTGTAGCATATTTCTGTAAATTAAGTCAAACTAAAAAAATGTGTGCTTGAATTCTATGCTAATTACATATAACAACTGTTAAAAAATAACTTCTGTGCAAAAGCTGATTAATTCATTTTTGGAAGAGAAAATAGAGATGGAAGGTAAGCCAGATCCTCCAAAAATACAAGGTACAGATGTTTGGCATATGCTGTTTACAACCATTATCACTGGTGGCAACCAAGGAAAATGAACTCTTGTCAAAATGCCCTGGGTTTTGCTGTATCACTATAGCTTTGATTTACCTTATATTTTTCCCAGAGAAGCAATAACAGACTTATAAAGATTACATTAGCATTTTTATACCTTTGTAACAGTGGGTCTGATGATGGCTTTGCATCCTATTAAACAAAAATAAAGACATTTGAAAAGTGTTCTGCTACAGTTTTAAGATGTAAGAAGTCTCAGGGTTCACTTATTTACCCAGATGGATCCTGACTCAGCATATGAGTGACACAGGGAATGAGACCTGCCTCACCGCAGAAGGTTGCAAAGTAGAGGCTTTTGAAAAGGATTCTGAATAGAGTATCTCTTCAGGCCTTTTTCCTTCAGACAGTTAGACAATTCCATAATATTTTATATTTCAGACAATTGAGGCCCAAAACTAGGTAACTTCCTCAGAGTTATGGGGTAGATCTTGTTTAAATAAGAATGATGTAAAAACAAGTAAGCCTGAATGTCCATGAGTTTAAAACATTTCTCAGCAATCCATCTACTTTCTGTGAAAGGATGTGACAGAGACGGTTAGAAACTATTTATTAGATAACCATGACCTCTCTGAAAAGAGGCAGTTTTTTTCAGACATTCCAAGTTGCCTATTTTGTATCACATTTAAGTACACACTTCACTTCTCAGGTTGTTTGTATCAGAGTAACATGATTTATTTAGGTGATTATCTTAAAGTTTTAAAAGAAACTGGTCCTTTGGTGGTGTTGGAAACACTTTGTTAATATAATGTGTCAGAGTCATAAACCACCAAAGGGGACTGTTTGGTTACTATGCAACTTGGAGAGGAACTCTGAGACAGATTATTCTGTTTCTTGGAGAAAAGACTGTAGAGAAAGCCTGGACCTAAAGACAGAGATAGCCTCAAACCAGTACAGAAGATCCAGATCATTTCCACTTCTAGGTAAAGAGGAAGAGAAGGTGAGGTCAAACCATAAGCAATGTAATTTGTTGCCCTTGTGGTATAAACATAGAGTCCCTAAAAAGCCACTTTTTTGGTAGGCTCTGGTTTCTGCAGAATTTTACCCTAACATTGACTAGCTGTCTTATCCACAGTAGTTCACAAGGTCTGTTTGTGACTCAGGTCCTTGTCTATAAAGCTCAGGACTTTTTTTTTAATTTTTTTAATGTTTATTTATTTTTTGAGAGAGAGAGACACACACACAGAGTGTGAGCAGGGGAGGGGCAGAGAGAGAGGGAGACACAGAATCCAAAGCAGGCTGCAGGCTCTGAGCTGTCAGCTTAGAGCCTGACGCAGGGCTCGAGCTCATGTAGCTGTGAGATCTTGACCTGAGCCAAAGTCAGACACCCAACCGATTGAGCCACCCAGGTGCCCCTAAAGCTCATGACTTTATAATGGAGCATTTAAGATGGACACATGATTCATGTTTTTCATGTATAAGCAACTCATATAAAAAGAGGACTACTCAACAGATAAATCAATAAATGGTATGCAAATGGAAACTTATAAAAAGATAAATGTAAATAGACATTAAGTATATTATTAGTGATTATCAAAATCATTAGCCGTTTTTATGTACCAAATTGTCAAGTATATAATAATAATAATGAATGTTCAGATCATTCTTACTTACTGTAGTAGTTAGAAAGCAAGATGATAATAAGTATGAGTAATTTTTAAAAGTTTTATATTTTTGAAACAGAAAGCCCACATTTAAGAATTTATATTATGTAAGAGATGTACAAAGACACTGTTGAAAATGAGCATTCACTGCACTGAGATTTGAAAACGATATTCCTTTCTAACTATGGAGAAATCTTAAATTATAGGACATCTTTAAGATGAAATATTTATATGCTGTAATTAACATCACATTGTCAAAGAATAATTAGCATGTGGGAATATATTCATGATATATTAAATGCAAAAGGCAAATTTCAAAAAAGGAGTATGATTCCTATTTTGCTATAAAAGATGATAAGCATAGGAAAAGTACTGGAAACATAAGCTAACATTTTAACACCAGGTGTCTCTAGGTCTAAAAATACATTTTGATTTTTATATTTGTCTTAATTCTTCACTTTATTTAAAAATAAAATGTGGATTACTTTTAGAGTCATAGAAGACAAAGAAAGTTATTTAAAAAAAAAGCTGGGATAGAGTAGAATGATCTCTAATAGCCTCTCATTAACAAAACTTCATGATTCATTTTTTGGACTGAAAGAGCATATTAACACATTTGTCACTCACCAATCAGTCGATCGGGATTTGTTTTGCATGTTAGCTAGTCCTTCATGACTGCCTTTAAAACTTACTAGAAGTGAGGAAATATACATCTTGATTTGGGAGAAAACGGAGTCCAAAATTTTAGGAAGCATTGCAGCTTTATTGGAGGCACCGCAGCACAGACTAAGTGCTGGCCTGGAACTGGGTCTGCAGGGGCAGAAGACACTCTTTTTCTGTTGTTCTTGTCAAATTCTGAGTGCAAAGCCTTGACAGATATCATCCGGTAAAGCATACATCCAATTTTTAACACCCACAGTAATAGATACATTTTACAAAGCAACTTAGCACACTCAAGTGAAGATGAGTACATGTGCAAGCACACACACACACACACACACACACACACACACAAATGGAACAAAAGTTCCAACCACATACAAAAACTTACCACTCTTACCACATACTGATAACGCTGGTCTATTTCATTATAAAAAAGATCTGGGTAGAATAGCATAGAACTTTGCATTGTTAAGGGAAGTTACAATATCATAAACACACACACAAAAAATCTAAGCACTGAAGACAGAGGGAAGATCCAGATTCTCCAAAGTGAAGCAAACTCATAAGGTAAGAGTGAAAAAAATGTTTGAGCTTTTATTCATATTTATTACATTGATTTCTATTTGTCCATCTTATTTATATATTTATATTAGTAATACACACATATAATTTATAAATAAACATATAAATTAGCATAGTATGGAGAAGTGTGCCCAAATTATTTTTTCTTTGATAGGGTTTTGTGGTCAAAACGTATGGAGAACAGAATATGGTGTATATGTGCAAAAAGAGTTGAGAGGAGAAGAGATTTCTGGAAGTACATAATTAGGAAAGTTTCCCGGAGTAGAATATTATTTTATTTGAGCCTTTAAAGATGGATTATATTTGGCTAGATATATGTGTAAAATATGTCATATAAAAGTTTGATGTTCAGAGGATCAAGTTGCAGGGCAATGGACAGAGGGACCCTGGAGAATACCAAAAGAGATGGGACTCAAATCTTCAGACAAACCACACAGGAAAGTAGGGGCAGAGAGGAGATCGGAAAGTTTCCCTTCCTTTTAAGGACACCAGGGCTAGGGGGTTATGAATGGTTTCTGAAGCCCTTTTGTTACTGGTGCCTTAGAAGTTGTGGTGCATGCCTCCATTTACTCATCCAGATTTATTCTCCATTCATCTCCATCTGCTTCATGACCCAGAAAGGCCCAATTTGAAATGTGTGATCTATTTCTTGGGACCCAGATTGACAGAGGAGCAAAACAGGTGGGGTGGAATCCTAGAAGGCAGAATGTGGAAGAACTGGAGTCTGAGCACTTGAAGGCTGGCAGCACAGGAAGAGAAATGCATGTTAGTGTGGGATGCAAATAAAAGATTTATCATTTCCAAAAGTAATCATATGCAGAAAGGTCCTAAGGAGGCGAGTGCACTCACTGTAAGGTATTACTCTCCACCCCACCCACCCCACCCTCCACATCCCCACTCTCCTACCTGCCCCCAGCCCAGGAAAAGAACAATGAAAAGAAGGACAGATAGAACACTTCAAAGGTTCTGGCTGTGTCCAATTTCCTGGTCTGGTGGTTGATTCACAGGCATTCATGTATTTTTATAGACTCATCTGTATGTTTATGCTTTTCATAATTAAATAAGTGGAGGAAGAGTGAATAAGGACACGCTGAACAAAATCACCCAGGATTCCTGTCAACATCATATCTGATATGTTTTACATACTATTTTCTGTTATTTGATCTTCATCCCAGGACTATGAGGTAGAAACATTCATCCTTTATTTCAGATATTCTCAAGAGTGTGGGAAAGAGGTTTATATTAGATGGCAGTATTCTATGAAACGACTTAACCAGAAAAAATATCGTGAAAGATTGCACAGATTGTGATGTCTCACTTTGCAAAACATCCTTACTTTGCATCTCAAATCAATTTGTGAGCCAAGAGTGTTTTTAATAAGTAATTATTTTTTTAAAAGAGTCTTTAATCATTAACAGGAAATTTTATACTTCAGTGAATGCAAACTCAAAAAACTATTGCCAACCTGTGAAGCAACCTTAAAATATTTACCATATTTTTACACTCTGGCTTTCAAAAGCAAAGAAAATTTCCAATTTTTCTCAGTTATCAGAACAAAATAGAATGCTTATAAAAAGCTAAGCAGGATGAAGTTTGGCATTATATTTGGTTTCTAAACAGAAAGTTCCCCAGTACATATGTGCATAAAGTCCCCTTGAGAGTGACCTAGCAACAGTGAATAGTTTCAAGGATAAAAACAGAAAACTGTTTATTATACTCATTCCCTACCAAGAATACAAATGAGTAGAGACATTATTATTAAACCTCTTTGAATTGGAGTTTTTCTCCAACAACTCACATTTACTACTGTTAGTTTCATTTTAAAGTCAATGTGAATTCAGATGTGAGGAAGGAAATGCTTTATTCATATGAAATTTCTGCAGTGATTTATACACGAGTGCTTCAGGCAAAAAGTGAGATGAAAGCATTTTATTCCCCATTTAGAATTCTTTTCCACAGTTCATAAGTAAAATTCCTTCTCACTGTGGTTGAGTTTAAACTCACTTAAAGTCCTGAAAAAAAATCATGGAAGAGGTACTGTCTACTTGGACTCGGTCCCATCCTTCTACAGAAGTTGCTTAGACAGAAAGTTCAGAGAAAGGGATATAGGAAAGTCACCAGGATATATAGTAGCCTCACTTGATTTCCATGGTGGATCATTAAGAACAACCACAGGGGATTGGATTATGGAGAACCTTGAAAACTCGACTGAAAATTTAGTATTTTCCATTTATCTGTAGTAAATCATTAATATATTCTTAAAAAATAGAATAGTCCAGTACATGTAGTATTTTAAGAGAGTTAGTCTGATAGTGTACCAGTTAAATTGTGTGCAGAGAGGACACATTTGGAGTAACCCACAGCTGCAACAATAAAGGAAGGACTGTGTAATTATGAGGTGGGACAAACAGGGAGATAAGCTTGAAAGGTAATTCAAAACTTCAAAGAAAGTAGAAGACACTGATGGAAATATGGACATACAATGGGATGGAAGAATAGGGCATAAAGAGGGCATAATTGCAAAGCTTCCTGCCTTCAAGATCCTAAAGATAGATAGTGGGCACAGCAAGACTGTTGGGAATGTGTTTGTGATTTGCATTTTGATTTGAGTGAGTTTGCTTTTGGCTTTGTGATGGCCATGGAATATCCAATGAGAAGCATTTAATAGGAATGGTAGTCATCTATGTAAATGTATTGATAGTCACTAATTCCACAAAATAATTAGAATGAGAGAGAAGAGGGGAGAGGACAAGAAAGACCTTTGGTAAAAGTAAAAAAGTGTACCATGAAAGCAGAGTGAAAGAACAGCAAGAGAAGTAGGAGAAGAAAGCAAACAGGGGAATGCTATGGAAACAGAGACAGAAGAATCTTAGGAAGTAGGTGGATACCAGGGTCACACCTTTCACTGACGTCAAGGGCATGAAAGTTCAGACTAAGTCACTTTGTGTAGGGCAGTTGTGTTCAATGGAGTAGTTACAGAGAAAGTTGAAGGTAGAGCAGAAGACAGCTAAAGGAAGGTGTTGGATGTAGATCACAGTAAATGAACAGGGACAAGAAGAAACTAGAAGGCATCAAGTAGATTACAACTACAGAAACAGCAGGGTCAACTGGAAGGGTTTATTTTAGGACTTGAGAGTCTTGGGGCATGGGAACACTTTTGAACCTGGGGTGAAACGGCCACACATTTGGAAATACAGTATGTGGAGTATCATGGGCCTAATAATGGCTCCAATGCTGTAATCTGATTTCTGGTTTTCTGTTTGTGGCTTCAGTGGATGAGTTTCAGAGACCAGCTCACATGATAAGAGAAAGAAAAATGCTAAAATACCCTTCGTACTCCATTTCACTGTAAAAGGCAGCCTTACCACCCCCTTCTAACTGGTTAGAAACCGGCATCTTCAGAGCCTACTTACTTCCTGCTCAAACTGTGAGGATAGACTAAAACCAGATGTGTTGTGACCTTATCAAAACCTACACACAGGCAGGAGGCCATAACATACTGTTTCAATACAGCCCACGTGTCACTAATACAGGCTTTCATTTTCCATGATGTGCCGAAGGGCTGGGGCCCAGCCAGCTGCGAGAGCCCCAGGCTAGAATTTTACAAAGAACCCACTACCCTAAGAGAAAAGCCTGTGCCACGGACAGATAAGTCACGGAGTGGCCATTCTTCCACATGGAGATGTTTCACCTTAAAGCTTAAACCACCTAGAAGAAAAGTGACATATAATTTTGACCCTTTTCAATTTTCTCATAATGAAAAGAACTCATGAAGATGGGTCCCTGAAAGGTCAACTTTGAAAAACTGGAAAAGACAAACAAAATAATATTTTGTTTTCTTTTTTTTTTTTTTTCTACATGACTCAAGTAACAGACTCCCTCCACTTCCCTTGTGGTTCAGCTCCACCATCCAGTGTATCTCTCATTGGGAATTTTATTTTCTTTTAAATGCAGCTTTGACATTTTTCTTAATTTGTTTCCATCGCTTCTTCTAGACCACCCTGAAAATGTTTTTCTTTTATTTTCTATTCCCTCTCTGTCTCAGACACACAAACACACACACACACTTGCTCACACGTGCACATGCACATGCACACACATCACAATCTCTCTCTCTTCCTTCTCTCTCTCTCTCTCCCCCCTTGATTTTGAAGAATTTCAGCTATGTTTCATTTCTCGCCTTCAAATTTCAATTCGACAAACATGCACTGAATATCAATTTTGCAGTAATCAGCCATTTATTATTGTTTTATATTGAAAATAGCAGTATTGCTTTGGGGGAAAAATAAAGGGCTTAAAGATAGAAAGGAGAAAAATGAAAGAAGATCTTTCAGATTCCCACCATTCAAATATAACCGAATTAACCATTCATTAGCTATTTCTTCAGACATATTTATAATATATATGCTTATAACTTTGTAAAATGGAATCATATAGATTTCCTATAAGGAGCTTCTTTCACTCACTATGCTGTGAATATCTTTCCTAGTGAAAATGTATCACAACATCATTTTTCATAGTTAAATCATGTTACATGATACACATTCACTAGATCATCTAAGTTCCTATGACTTCTTTTTCTTATTTGAATTTCCAGAAGCAACCTTTGACATACATAGTTTTTCAGTTTTTTCTCTAGGTGCTTATTGTTTGTCAGTAGGTTGCTAACTCTTTTCCCTGATGCTTCCTCTTCCTACCCCAGATTGGCTTATAAGGGCTTGAGAGTGATTTAAAAAAAATAATGTTTTATTTTTTATTTTTGAGAGAGAGAGAGAAACAGATCATTAACGGGGAGGGGCAGAAAGAGAGAGGGAGACACAGAATCTGAAGTTTCCTTCAGGCTCCAAGCTGTCAGCACAGAGCCCGACATGGGGCTCAAAGTCATGGACCAGGAGATCATGACCTGAGCTGAAGTTGGATATTTAAACGACTGAGCCACCCAGGCACCCCGAGAGTGATTTTTCATACAAAGATCTTTCATGGAAGCCACATTTTATGGGTTGCTCCAAGCAGATGAGATCACAGGGTGGAAGTTACACACAGGAAGATTATAGTTCAACACTCAGAAGTATGTCCAGAAATAACTTTATTAAATAAATGCAATAGTATAGATTTAAAAGTGTGCTGAAAGTTGATAGCCCAGTAATACCAAACAAATGCCATTATTATACTGTAATTATGGAAGGATCTGCTTCATTAAGTGGTGAATTCTTAGGTCTCTTTGTTTGTACTAAAGGCAGATGAACACTTTCAGCAATTACAAGACATGTTCTTAGGTGAAATTTGAGAAAGCTAACCTCTTATATATTATTCTCCTATAAGTTTCTAAGGTTCCAAAATGGAGCTAGTATTAAATTGCTCTTTAACCTCACCACCATTTCCTTAAATCCTTCCTCCCTAAGGTCTTATTTTCTTATGTTAATTTATTTATTATTGACAGAGTGATCAAGGTAGGGACAGAGAGAGAGGGAGACAGAGAATTTCAAGCAGGCTTTGACCTCACAAACCATGAGAACATGACCTGAGCCTAAATCAAGAGTCAGTTGCTTAACTGACTGAGCCAGTTAAGCAAGCATCCCTGGTATTTATGCTATAATAAGGGATTTTGGAATATTTTAATTTTGCCAAATTCTTGGCAGGTAGGTAGAGACAGAGAGAGATTTGGAGGGAGGGAAGACTTATGGGTGTCCCTTTAAATCATAACTTTTCTATTTATATGTACCCAACTCAGATTTCATGCGTCTCACATGGGACTAACTCTCCTCCTAAACTCTTCTCCTATGTACACACACACACACACACACACACACACACACACAGGCACACGCATCCAGAGTTTTAGTCCATAAAATTTTCTAGTTTGGGGGATTATTGGGCAGATGAAGAAGAAATAGCAACAGGGAGAGACATGTATATTCCATTAGTCCATTATATCCCCAGTTATGAATTATGAAAAGATAGGATATGCTAGACATTGAGGCACATGGAAATAAAAGTTGTCAATGCAATCATTGGGGTGGGAGAGCTTGGACGACTCTGTCTTAAATTCCCTACAACCTCAAGGAAATCTGTCTTTCCAAAAAACCTTCTTTGCCCAGCAGCTAGGGACCAGGACCCGCCAGCATGCACACATAGAGTCTCAACTATGGTGTCCTTGTCTTTGTTCATACAAATAAATTAATGGAAAGTAGGATTACCCTGTCAGTTAAGAAAGGTCTCATTATTGCAGAAAGAATATTTATACTTGGAAATTTAACATTTCCCAAAGTAGAAACTTTTTCAAATAAACTCTTGACTTTTTAATAAAAGAAATAGTGTCCTCAAATAAGGAGGAAAATGTACAAATTTTCCCACTGGTCAACTTTTTGTGACCTCTGAGCGTGCCTTTCTTTCTTTTTCTCCCTTTCTCTCTTTTCTTTCTTTCTTTCTTTCTTTCTTTCTTTCTTTCTTCCTTCTTTCTTTACTATGGTCATAGGTTTTGCTTTGTTTTGTTTTACTTTTAATTCTAGTGTATTACAGTACTATACTATATGTAATACAGTATTATATTAATTCAGGTGTACAATAGAGTGATTCAACATTCCATGTATTACTAAGCACTCATGAAGATAAATGTACTCTTCATCCCCTCACCTGTCTCACCCATCCCCCCACCCACTGAAAGAATACGCTGCAATAAAAATGAAACCATGTATGTGCAAGTGCTTTGAAGACATAAAGGCTGCCTGCTATTTATCAATGACAGTGATGGTCTTTATCTTCACTGTCCTGTGAAGTCTTCAGGGTGTGAGGAAGAGTTAGGAAAAGGAAGGATCTCCCAGAACAGAAAGAGTTTGCGTTTGTATGGAACTCGAGTTTCCTTTTAAAATTGCTCCATAACCTGAAATAGTGATGATTCTCTTCTTTTCAAAATATCTGCAATGGTTTTCCATAACTTAAGGCTGGTGCTTTTAGCTGGGGTAACTTACCTCCAGGGTTATTGGGCTGTAAGTACAAGGTACTTAAAGCTCCAAGATAAAACATTTGCCTACAGCTTAGATTTCTTGGAATTTTTCATAAAAGAATGTAATAATTGTTATAATAAAATGAAATAGGTATTATGAGTAGTACACAATATTGATATACATCATTTGATTTTATTTTAAAAATTATCTATGTAAATTATCATAAAACTTCAAAACTTTTTCCTTTACACTCAAATGACAATAGGAGCATTCACATATTCAAACTAGCCTTGGAGATGCTTCTGTGGAGAATTGGGAGAGGCATTAACTTAAGCATAGAGCACAGACTCCCACCCTGGTACTCAAAATCCTTCATAATGTGGTCTCAAAATCTTCTTCAGATTTTTTCCACTACCCTCTATCTCAAATCTGAACACCAGCTGGCAAGTTCACCCCCTCACTATTCCCCAGACACATCAAGCTCTACAATGCCTCAACTAGCTTCTTTCCCTTCCAGCATGTTCCTTTACCTCTACTTTTCCCTCACTTCTGGTCTTTAAATTTCAGCTCTCCTTAACTCTTCAACAGCCCCCAATCCCTTAGTGGTTATCCTCTCCTCTGTCCCACATCTGTACCTATTTATTTTTCATGTTATTTGCCACTAGTGACAAAATACATTGCTTACTCCAAAAACATACAACTTCTTGTTTCACTTATATTTATTTTCTTCCCAACTTAAACTGAATATTCCCCAAAGGTAGGGCTTTTAATATTCTTTATAAATCTCAGCACACTGTGAAGCACATAGTGATATAGGTTACAATAAATGGACAACATTTTAGAGATCGTTGAGTCTGAATTTCACATTTTACATAAGATGAAAGAAGCCAAAGTTAGAAAGGTGACCACTGATTGAATGAATGAGAGAAACAAAATGAGGAAACTTGGAGGATAAGACAAGAGTGATGTTCATGGAGTCCTTCTCCTTTTAGTTCTGTTAGAGGTTAGCTTTACATCATACCCTCAAGTATTAAGAGAGGCGGGAGGGACTGTTGCTTAGTCTATGGCACACAGATTAGGTCAGAAATAAGGAATTTTGTCTAATAGAAAGGATTGTTCCGTTTGTTTCACTCTGGCCTCTGGGGATCTTTCATGCTGATCTGAGAGAGGTCTGGCATTTCCTGACAGGAGGAGGCACCACATTCTTACGATTTCCCTCATCTATACTCAGCACTAGTTTGGCCTTCATTTTTAGTGTGGCTTTATTTTTGGATTTCTACCCATTCACATGCAAAACCATAAATCCCATACCAACCCTCTGAAGATTTCTTTACAGCCTTCTCTGTGACTCTTACATCACCACTACATTTGTTTGTTCAGGTGTGTCAAGCCTCCTTTATATAGCATGATGTCATTTGAGAGGCTGGTGGAGGGCAAAAGTTGAAAGAAAGGCAGATGTCGGAGGGGGGAAATGAGGCTTATAACTACCAATGTACAACCCAAGAGGGAAGGCAAAATGAGCACTTCTTTATTCACTCCCCTTTCTCTCTAGGAGAATAATACCCTTGGTCTATGCATCCTGTATTTGTTGACTCATTGAATGTTCACAGCAATCCAGGAGAGATAGGCACCCTTATAATCAGAAATGGGGGCCCAGAGAGGTTATAACTCAACCAAGGGGGCCAGCTTAATAGGGGTCAGCACCAGTATTTGTACCCAGGGGTTCCAGTTCCATAGCTATGCTTCCATCTACGATGGACACTACTTTCAAGACCAGGAGACATAGCTGACCTCCCTAATACATTGAAACAAACACAGGGAGTCACATAAAGTGAGGAGACAAAGGAAATGTGGCATTTTTGCATTACCTGGCCCGTGCTGACCTCTCCCGGACAAGCCTGGCTTGTCAGCACTCTACAGGGATTCTCTCATCACGTTTGCCCACCACCCAGACTAGCCTATCTCATGGTCTTCGAACTTTCTGGAGATCTCAGCTCAGATATGTTGCCATGATGGAAATTCATACAAAGTTGAGTCCTCTCAGTCATATCCTTTTAGAACCCCGTGCTCTTTGCCCATCACAGATTTGCACTCTACACCAAGTGTATAGAACAGTGTTGGACCTAAGCAGCCATGGAATCACTAAATATTGGATGACTACATATGTTTCTATGTTGGTATTTGACTTGCTTTTTCAGCACAGCAAGTTTATTTTTATGAGTGTGTTTTTTAACAATAACTAGCATGGTATGGTGGAAAGATCACAGGCTATGGAATTAGACACACCTGAATTTAAATTGAGCTGTTGTGTTTTGGTTGTCTAGATTCAGATGAAAGAGATGTCAGTTGCTAACCTTCAGTTCCCACTTCCTTTGATCTTTCTATTGAACACTCACTTTTACTTAAAAGTGTTCCCTGCCACTCTTATGATTCTCTTTCTAAATCTCTGAGAACTTCCTCAGTTTTCTTCCCTTTGCCTTCAAAGTGCTCTTCTGCATCCTCTCCTCATTTTATATCCTTATACAATGTTTTATTTTCTCTTGTGGTTCCAACAGCCCAAACCTGAATCTTTCTACTGCTCCATTAGGATCTCCATGAGAGATTAACGCCAGGACCATGCTGTGTGATGTCCATCCATCACTTGTAATTTCTGTATAGTTTAAAGTTTAAGGTAATATTTTAGTGAATTACTTATGGTTTATACCCAAATGCCATGGGAAATGTATTTGGCACAGTCCTAGCTCAGATTCACTTACTTTGTTATAAAAACAATTCCTGCGCATGCACAATCTACAATAGATGGCTGCATATATTATCTAGTGCAAGAAGGAACGTCTAATATTTCACTGAGTGATCACAGAGATAAGAAATCCCTTCCAGTCCATCCATAGAAATTATTGAGTTTGAATACAGTCCTCTTCACTCAGATACTTAGACAACTTCTCAGGGCAATAAAATCCATATGGAAGGAGATATGCACTCTAAAAATAATTTCAAAAGAAAGTTCAGATATAAAGATAAGAAACGCATCATCTAGATATATATCTGTGTTAAGGAAGGCATCTCCAAATTTACTATAACAATCTAAAATGGAAGGGCCTTCTTTAAGAAGAAGGATAAAGATTTGACTGATCATGACCCATCAAACTCAAAGCTGCCATTCATCAAAGAGAAATAAGTTTTCTTTGTGTTTAAATAGCTGCTGCTAAGTCAAGACATTTTCTTTGATAAAAAAATGTATTAGTCATATTTGTAACTTCCTATTGTGAGCCTTTGAATTATCTACAGGTTATAGATAAATATGTTTTTAAGTTACTCTGCAGCCGTACAGAGCAAGAAAGACAAAAATAATCAGGCCATATTTGGGAAAGTCACCCTTGGATAGACCTGAGGCATTGAGCCTTGCTTCTCCAACATACTTTGCCCTAAACTTTCTCATGAAAGCTTTGAAATCCATGGCTGCTCAGAGACATCTGGAGACTAGGTGAATAAGAAGATAAAAGTTCCATTCTAAACACTATCCTTCTAAAGTCATAATAGGAAAATGAGGGAAAGGAAAAAAAAAGCAATATTAGAAAACATTTTCTATGCTCTTTCAAATCAGAAAACAGTTGTCCCACATTCTTATAGACCCAGACGTGGAAGCACAGTCTCTAAGCAACTGTCTGTGATGAGATTTATTCACTTGACTTGTAGACATACTCTTCAGTCGTTTATCCAAGCCCATTTATGGTTCTTTCATGCTAGTTTCAATAAATTTTCATATTTGATAGCTGAGCCAATATCAGTTTATAACATAGAAATTAGAATATAGAAATGGGAAAGCCTTACTTTCAGCAATGATATAAATCATTCGAATCTATTTGACAGAGAAAAGAAAGAAAAACTAAACAAATCAGTAATACCTCAAAGAACACAGAACATGTGACATCAAGGACATGCAGGGAATCCTACATAGCACAAGATGTCCTGATGAAACAATGCATTGTAAACAGCAAAAAACCCTGTTGATCCTAAGATACCAGGAAACGTGAGATTTAAACCTTCTGTGAAAGACAGTGCAGTTTTTTTAATTTTTATTTTTTATTTAAAATAGGTATCATTGGAGTTTTGATGTTTAAAGAAGTCTTCAACTACTCATCAATTTTACTGTGCTAATTATTCACTATTTTCTCTCATTTCCAAGCCCATCCTCTATCCTCTGGTATGTGATGCTGAGGCTGGAGTCTCCCTTAGCTTCTTCCTTCTGGTTAGCATCTGACAGTGGGAGGCACTGAGAGTCAGTGGAAACAGAATGGAAGGAAGAAATAAGTCACAAAGCATCTCTTCATGTTTTCCTGTGCCCATCCGCTTTTCTCCAGCAACAATAGACAGTTGGTTCCAGCTCTCAGCACACCAGCACCTGCCTCAGCTGAGTCCTTCCTCAATAACCCATCCACAAAGTAGTAAGCACAATTAAATGTCTGTTTAATTAAGTAAATGTTTAATTAAGTAGAATGGAACTTTTACCTTCTTATTCACCTAGTTTCCAGATGTCTCTAAGCAGCCACTGATTTCAAAGATAACATGAGAAAGTTGATGGGTAAAACTTAATACCGCTAAGTTTTAAGATAATTTCTTGTAACAATGGTAACCAGAACAGTAGATGTCTTAAATGTGTCCTCATAGTAGGTGCTCAAATAATATTTATGATGAAAAGAAAATATGCAGAGAAAGTAGGTGGTGGCAGGATGCCAACCGTATACTCTATTTACTCCCTAAGTTTGCATCAGATTGTCCGTAGAATGAAGCTACCTAGAAACAGTTCAGAAAGCAAATTCCATGACACAAAGTAGTTGTTTCCCCTTTTGTTTTTGTGAATAGAGGAAATGTGCTTTAACCTTAATACTGAGGAAGCCTGCTTTTTAAATATTGACACAAAACAGTAATTTCCACATTTCCCATCCCATCATCTCAAATTCCCTTTAATTCTCATTGATTCCTGAGACTAGACTAGACGTTCATGTTATTTCAGGAATTCTAGGAATTGGTGTTAATAAAGTGCTTATACTATCGCATAATCCCAGAAATGGTGGTCTTCTGGAGAGTGATTATTAAGGAAATTTTCATTCTTAATAGATTAGATGTACATTCCAGATGAAACTCAGATTTTAAATACTTACAAGAACATCACAGTAGCAGCAGGCACATCTAGCACCCAGATCTTGGTTTCTAATATAATAAAAGGATTTAGGGCTCCTTGGAAATGTAGCCAATTCTTAGATCAGAACAGGAAATATACAAGGTGAGTCTGGACCATCTTGTCATTCTAGAAAATAAGAAACTGCTCAAAAAATAAAAGACCCACACTGATGGGGGTGTGAAGAGACATAGAAGCCAAGTAAAAGAGTTCCCAATAGTCAAATCTAGAATAATTTGAGTAATAAAATAAATAATTATTGGATTATAATCCAAACTATAAAATAAATATTTATTAATCCATACTTACATAAATAAATGATTCCACAAATAAATGGGGAAAACAGGTAGATTTCCCATTTGGAAGAATTCAAATAATTAATATAAACATTCCACTTTGAGGGAAGTGTACCTGAACTCCTCACTTCTTACTTGTGGGCTGCATTGAGTGACTTGTCTCCTAGGAATACAGTATAGAAGGTGAGGAGTAACTTTACAGTGGAGAAATTGACAAGCACTACCTCAAACCAGGTGATCAAGATTAACATCAATAGTCATAAGTCATGTGATAGTATGTACCCTCGATATAATATGATGAGAAGGATATTTTACCTCTGTGATCTTTTTTCCAAGAATGATTGCCCCAGTCTAATCCTGAGAAAAACAGACAAATTTCAGTTGAGGGACATTCTACAAAATACTTGACCAATGCTCCTCAAAACTGTTAAGGTCATCAAAAACAAAGAAGGGTATAACCAAATGGAGTCTAAGGAAGACATGACAACTCAGTATAATGTAATATCCTGAATGGAGTCCTGGAACAGTAAAAGGACATTAGAGAAAAACTGGGGAGATCTGAATTAAGCTTTTAATTCACAATAATGTACCTATATTGGTTCATTAGTTATGACAAATGTAATATACCAATAAAAATTTTAATAATAATAACCAGGGAAACTGGGTTGGAGTATAAGGGATCTCTCTGTATTGCCTTCACAACAATTAAATTTATTTAATTTATAATTATTAAATAAATAACACTTAAAAATGTTGACAAAACTCAACACAGTAGCTTCACTCTGTGCACAACTGACTGCCATATATTTCGATGGCTGGGTTTACGAGGACAAGTTAAACCTATACACGTGGCTACACATAACAGGCAGTATTAAAATCCTGCCAACTTTACACATGGGGGGCTCAGTCGGTTGAGCGACCAACTTCGGCTCAGGTCATGATCTCACAGTTCGTGGGTTCAAGCCCCGCATCGGGCTCTGTGCTGACCGCTTGCTCAGAGCCTGGAGCCTGCTTCAGATTCTGTGTCTCCTTCTCTTTCTGCCCCTCCTCCACTCGTACTCTGTCTCACTCTGTCTCTCAAAAATAAATAAATGTAAAAAAAAATTTTTTAAACCCTGCCAACTTTGGTGATTAATAGTCTGAATGCTGCCATAGCAAGTCTGCTCCAAGTATTTAGAAAAACCAGCTTAGTCATCTGCCCACTCACTCCTTCATTAAATTTAATTTATGGACTACGGATTTCAGTGTAGTGAAATTTGAAAACAACAACAAATTGTTCCACAAAAATGGGATGCCATGGGGGCTGAGGCCCACGAATCTCAGAAACAAAGGGGAGATACAATTATTAAAAAAAAATAATGGGGTCACATTGTTGAGGGGGTCCCAGAACAGAACTTTGTGAAATTATTAAAAATGTAATTAAAAAAAGTTAAGGCAGACATGTATCCCAACCTTATTTATGTATTTGCAAGAATTTATTTTTCAATTGTGAGATTTAAGATAAACTAAAAAAATAGGATACAAATGGAAAAAATCTATGAAACTCTTCCAGAAGAAGTGATTTTGAAGACAATGTCTGTATCACTTGGGCAACAGACAAAATAAACCAAGACCTAACAACCAATCACAGAGAGGTTAAAGCCATGATTCAAAATGAAGAAGTTATTTCCATCATGGAATTCTATGGCTTTCTACTGGCTCCAGGTCAGTTTCCTTTAAAAAACAGTGTGCTAAAAATGAATCCAACTGAAAGATAAATTTATTTACTTATCGAATGTAATAAATTTAATAAATTATTAAATTGTTGAAATATTTTTCAGAGTTTTTCTTTCACCTCAAACTCATGCCTCTGCCTCCCTCTACCTCTTCCAGCAGTTCTACCTTGTGTTTGCTTTTACTCCAGCCTGTTGTTTGTATAAATATAGGCAGGCTTACTTTTAAATGCTGCACAAAGAGAGCTCTGGCATATAGTGTCAGAATCTATACAAAGAGAGCAATTTTTTTAAAGTCTATTTGAGAGAGAGAGAGAGGGAGAGTACAGGAGAGGCATAGAGAGAGTGGGAGAGAGAGAGAATCTCAAGCAAACTCCGCACCACCAGAGCAGTACCCAACGTGGGTTTCAAACCCACGAACCGTGAGATAATGACCCAAGCTGAAATCAAGAGTTGGACGCTTAACCGACTGAGCCACCCAGGCACCCCTGAAGGTAGCATTTAACCTTTTGGGCTAAAATAGGTTCAGGATGGAAGGCAGTGGCAGGACTCAAATCCACAAAATGAAGAAACTAAAAAGCATAAAAGGAAAGGCTATCATTTACATATAACATGGCAAAAATAAGAACAAGAAGTGTAGATGCAAGTCCTGGATAGGAACTGAATAAAATATAAACTTTGAAAAATCCTCAATAATTTGGCAGTTAGGATTCTTTAAAAAAAAAAATCGATCTATTGGCAAAATGACTTTTTGCAAATTTCCCTACTTCTTTTTTGACAATTCCTTTACCATGAAACCAAATTGGAATGCTTTGATCTTTACCAAGAAGACATAAGAAATTATTTGGGAAATAAACTTTTAAATAACCATGCACATGATCCTCTTTCTGATTTTCCTTACTGGTTTACTGTGTGCCTTAAGTAAGAGAGCCCAGAGCTCTCTGAGTTTCAACATTTCTATTTTAGGGAAGAGAGAAAAGAGAGGAGGGAGAGAAGAACTTTATCCTCTTTTAACTTCTGGATAAAGTCAGTTTATGCATAAGTAGTTGTCGCTGTCTTGCTTTAAATAAACCCACTGTGACCCCAGAAACTTCTTTGAAAGCATAGTGTGATTTTTCTGTTACATGATCATTTGCTAACTGCTCAAAAGAGTGGAGCGGATGCCAGTGATCTGGGCAGCACCAACCCTAAATTCTATAGGTTAAATTCCCACATCCTCAAAATAATATAAAGTCTTTCCTAATATTATTGTGTTCTACCCAGCAATCTGTTGAAAGAAAGAACAGATGGAGGGGTGGAAAAGGAAAAGAAGACAGGAAAAGACATTGACGTTAAACCCTTTTGGTATGGCCAACATGTGGAAAGAAGACAAGATAAACGTTTTCCACCCTTTTCGCACTAGGATCTTCCAGAAACAACCTCCTCACTGTTGTCTGAACACACTGCACTTAACCTGACCTCCTCGCCATGATTACCTTTCCTTTCTGATTCTCTGAATCCCACCTATTTGTCTCAATCCAGTTCAGCGACCCCTCTCCTATGCCTTTCCCAACCACCCTGACCTACATTATCTCATCTACCCCTTCCATAAATTTATAGCAGATTTAAGAAAGAAACTCATCTGAGTTTTCTTTTAGCTTTTATAACTTGCTTAGAAATTAATGAGCAACAAAGGAGCAGGATATTATTATTTCCTGTGTGTATTGTATAATAAAAGTATGAGCAGGCCCACAAAATTCACTGTCTTGCAATTCTTTTTCCTTCCAATGTTTACAGCCCACTTGGAGAACATATGGATTAATAAACAAATTGAAAAGTGAATGGATGCACTGACCTAACAGTTGCAGACATAAATGGAAGCAGCATGAGGAAGGGCCAAGCAATAGAACAAAGAATCAGGTCAGAACGATTTCATTGGCTCAGCTCTCCCTCTTTCCCACAGAGCTCTCAGCTTTCTTTAGAGACTGGAACTCTGTTGTTTTGAAATGGTCATGGCAAAGAAAGTGAGTGGACTTCAAAAGAGAAATGAATGATTTCATAAACATGGATCTCTACCTTAACATCCCTTTATGGACAGTAAAAGTCCAAGGAGGCAAACCTAAAATAAGTTTCCAGAGCCCAAGAGAAAAATAATCTTTGAACATCTTTTTTTAATCAAGTTTACATTTCCAGTAATGGGGAAGCTTAAACAATTCCATTTCCTGTTTATGTAAAACCTTTTGCCACTGAATTTGGGGGAAAATGTTCATCTTGTTGGCCTTCACAAAAAGGTATCACCCACTCACCAGTGCCCTGTTCTTTTAGAGTGTAATTTATTAATGTCAGTACCAGTTACTCAAAGACCATATTGAGGCAAACTTCATGTTTCCTTTGTGTCCTGCAGTTCCATAAGGGAAGAGATTCCATTTGCCTAATATTTAATTTTGTTCCATGCCCAGAGGTTTTGGAAAGCATACTTTAAAGTCCAACATGAGGTCTGTCAGAGTGATTTGGGCCGGTACAGTTTTCTACCGTGAGCCTGTCTGAGCTGGTGCCTTTTAAAGAACTCTTTTATTATAAATTAAACATGGATTAATAACTATTTACATGGCATTTGTTTATTGCCTGTCTTAAGGTGTCAGATGCCAAAACTACAGATTTGTTGAAACTATAGTTTTGTTCTGCCAACACATTGCATAGATAGCATCAGCTAAAGCTGGTCATTGCTATTGCTGACTCCATCATTTGAAAGAAGGGGAGAGCATGTAATTCTGCCTCTGGAAATCTGCTTGTGGCAGAGATTTTATTGCCTTCATACTTTTGCTTACTGTGCCCAGATGTTGCATATACTTTACCAAAAAATGCATATTTTAAAGAATTTGTATTAACTGTTTTGAAATAATTTTATGCTTATACCATGTTTGTTTTATCATTCTGTCTCCCTCTTTCTCTGTCAATGTGTGTGTGTGTGTGTGTGTGTGTGTGTGTGTGTGTGTAAATATTTTTTCTGAATGATTTGCCAGTAAATTGCAAGGATAATGTCCCTTTACTTCAGTGTGTATTTCCTAAAAACAAGGGTATTCTCTTACAAATCCAGAGTACCATTTTTCAAGTCAGGAAATTTATACTAGTACAGCTTTTTAATCTATAGACCTTAGCCAAGTTTTATCATTTCTGTCACTAAATTCTTCATAGAGTAATTTTTTTTCTGGTACAGAATTCAATCCAAGAATTAGCGTCACATTTCGTGTTCTTGTGTTTTTATTCTCCATTAGTTGAAAATAGTTCTTCAACCTTTCTTTGACTTTTGTGACCCTAATCTTTTTGAAGAGTAATTCCTATTTATTTTGTAGACTAACCCTCCACTGATAATTTTCTGAATCCTCTTTATAGTTAGATTCACAAGATACATTTTCAGCAGGAACCCCAGCAGCAATATTGTGTTCTTCTCAGTTGTCCCATCAGGAGGCACAGGGTATCTATCTGGCTCACTAATGGCAATGCTCATTTTGTTCACTTTGTCAAGGTTTCTCATCAAATTGTCACCCACCGGTTTTAGTAGCTACTGATGTTTCTTGAATAAAACAATTATTACTACGGTGATTGCCAAATGGCAATTTTCTGAATATATCATGAATATTTTTGAATATTTATTATTTGCCATTCTACTATAAAGAACTTTCCCCTCCTGCTTGTTCACTTAATTTTGATTTATGTGCTTATGAATGCTCCCTATCTGTATTCAGCATGGATTTGTGGATTCTTTTTTTATATGTTAAAAGACAACTATTATTGGGGCGCCTGGGTGGCGCAGTCGGTTAAGCGTCCGACTTCAGCCAGGTCACGATCTCGCGGTCCGTGAGTTCGAGCCCCGCGTCAGGCTCTGGGCTGATGGCTCGGAGCCTGGAGCCTGCTTCCGATTCTGTGTCTCCCTCTCTCTCTGCCCCTCCCCCGTTCATGCTCTGTCTCTCTCTGTCCCAAAAATAAATAAAAAAACGTTGAAAAAAAAAAAAAAAAAAAAAAAATTTATAAAAAAAAAAAAAAAAGACAACTATTATTATTTATCTTGATGTTTAAATTACCTCAGTTTAGGCCAGTGGGGCCTGTTTGAGCTGTTCCTTGTAGGGTTTTGTTTTGTTTTTGAAGTATACCATCCTTCTTTGAGTATTTCCTTACTTTTTGGTATAAAAATATATTTCAGAATTACCTTGTACTTTTCCGGCACCAACTTTATAATTGGTAATTTCTGTAAAAGATCTTAATTATTTTTATTGGAAAACAGTACTTATAGTCCAAAATCTTGGGCTAGATGTGCTAATTATTATTGTCAATGCCATCGCCATAACTGATTTCTAACTGATGCTCTCTGTTCCAATATAGGATACTAGTTCTCAAAATAAAATGCCCACAGAACCCTAAGCAAGATAAATAATAACAAACATGCTTTTTTAATCCCATTCAATCCACATTTAGAAGCATTTTAAAGAAACATTTTAGCACATAAAATAGAAAGACAAAATCCAAAATGGGATTTGGTGGAATACCTGAAAAAAAATGAAAATCTAATGGCACTAAAAAACCATGAAGCTATTAAAAACAAACTTTGGGTTGTAATTCTATACACAGAAAAACATTATATATTTTAAAGTTAATAATATAAATAAATCTGTAGCAACTGTGATCAAAAGAGAAAGGCATAAGTCATGAATAAAGGGGGGATTCTTCATGAAACGTGATAAGCCATTTTTAAAATTCGAGTGAAAAAGGAACATGTAAGAATAACCAAGATAGCTATGAGAGTGAAAAAAGAAAAAGAGAGAGAGAGAATTCTTGTCCTAACAAATACCTAAACATAAGGTTTTAAATATCAAAACAGTGTGCTAATAGAACAAAAAAGCACAATTAGGCCAATAGACCAGGAAAATCCAGAAGTAGAATTTATGTATACAAAGGAATTTTTTATTTAGTAAAGTGTTGTGCTTATATTGAAGAGAAATTCTAACACATTATACAGCATTGGAAAAACCATATAGCTACACATTTGAGAAAATATTAAATTAATCCATAATTTTCAACATTAACAGAAATAAAATTTATATGGATTTGACATCTACATGTCTACAGGTAAAAAAATACACAACTATAAGAATAAATGTGAGAATATATTTATTAACATAAGGCATGATTGTCCTTAATTGAACACATAAAGCAATTGATATAATGGAGAATAGTGCGTTCAATAAATGTTCCAATTTTGTAAGGTGAATCACAAAAAAATAAAACCGTAATTCATAAACTATAAGAAATATTGGCTATAATGCTCTAACAACAATTAGTTGTTACAAATCAATAAAAAATTAAATAATGTGCAATTCATAGAAAATTGGCAATAAACATTAAGAAGAAATTCAAGAGGGAAAAAATGGCCATAAATGGCCATTAAACATATAAAATGTAAAAAATGTTCAGCTTCTCTAGTGATCAAAAAAATGCAAATGAAAATAAAAATAAAACAGTCTGTCTTCACCCAATGTACTGGCAATAATTTAAAAGTTTGATAATGGAAAATATTGGCATGTACATAAGAACTTGTTGTCATAGATGGGAATATAAATTGCTGTCTCCATTTTTGTTTAAAATTTAATAGTATGTATTAAAAGAAAAATATGCATATCTTAAGTCTCAGCAATTTAACTTTCAGTTTCTACTCTGGAGATGTATTTGCAGTATTCAAGACAATGTATACAATGATATTAGTTGCGATTTATTTGTTGTAAGAAAATATTAAAAAAATTATGTGTCCCTCAGTATGGGAATAACTATGCAATATTACTGAACATGTTAACATTTATCTCTAAGGTATATAATTTAGTGGAAAAGACAAAATTTAAAGTGAGATATATTATACCCTTTATGTCATGAAAGAAACCCAACAAAAACAAATCCTATGGTAGAAAAAGATGTATGCAAATATACAAAAAATATTGAGAATACATCTCACCCAGTACTAAAACCTCTGAATGGATTAAGTGTCCCAGAGTAAAGGTTCACTTATGAATGTAGCACCCAGTGAACCATTTCAGTTGGATAGAAAAGGCTTAGGTAAAAAGGAGACTAAACTATGTGACTCTCCCATCAAATGCCTATGTAGGTGCAATTGAGAGAGGGAGGAGGCCAAGCAGGAGAGATGAAACTAAGAAAGCAAAGAGAAAACTTAAAAGAAAAACACTTAGAAGAGTATAAAATTTTGAATTTTTGAAATCTCACCTTTGCCATTTACTAAAGATCTGCATTCAAGAAACACAGAGAGATGAAGCTAAGTGATCCTCATGCCTCCATACTAGTGCATCAGTTCTACAGGCTCTCTTTTATTTATGAATACAACCCAAGATTCCCCTCCAACACTACCAACTCTCCAGAAATTGTTTTGGAATCCATAGGGTTATTAAAAAGTAAAAACAAAACATAATGTGTATTTCCATATTTTCCTTCTCTAGTCGTTTACTGTGTGCCTTCTCCAAACAGATCATAAGCTCCATAATGGAGATGGGGGCTTTCTGTTCTCATCAATCTATTCCCAAAGCCTACAACAGAGACAGGTACCTTCATAAACAAGTTTGATGCCCACTTAGAAATTTCAAGAGAGAGAAAGATTCTTCCCAAATTATCAGTGATATTCCATTTCTGAGGGATGGAACAATTTCCTTTATATCCATTTTTCAGATGATCTCTTTACAAGATCACTTGAAAATACCACTTTTCTCAAAAAATAAATGATAAATCTAGGGCCATCTGGGGTGCTCAGTCGGTTAAGCGACCGACTCTCAATTTCGGCTCAAGTCGTGATCTCACAGTTCGCCTTGGGCACTGCACTGACAGCATGAAGTCTTGCTGGGATTCTCTCTCTGCCTCTCTCTCTCTCTGCCCCTCCCCTGCCCATTCTCTCCTTCTACCTCAAAATAAATAATTAAAACTTAAAAAAAATGATAAATCTATGTCATGGAAAAGAAGCTTCCTCCACTTGTGTTTCAGCCTCTTTTTCTCTGCCCCTTAGTAGTGAGATATTTGAAGGGGACCAGGTAGGACCTGATAGGCATGATTGGGGAACCAACAAGGATAGATATTATATATTTGAAGCCAATCTAAGTATACATTTTGAAAAAGAGGAGTGGTAATAAATAAAACCAAATATGCAATTTGAAAGCAAGGACAGGCATAGTGAATAAGGTAAAATATGTATATGAAGAGAGACTTAGACAAACATTTAAAAAAGATAGTCGCGGGGCACCTGGGTGGCTCAATCGGTTAAGCATCCAACTTTAGCTGAGGACATGATCTCACAGTTCACAAGTTCAAGCCCTGCATCAGGCTCTGTGCTGCCAGCTCAGAGCCTGGAGCCTGCTTCGGATTCTGTGTCTCCCTCTCTCTCTGTCCCTCCCCCGCTTACGCTCTGTCTCTCTGTCTTAAAAATAAACAGTTAAAAAAGATACGTTTAAAAAAGATAGTCCCAATATAATATTCATTCAGGAAGACATGTAAGAATATGATAATATAGATAAAGACATGACTTTTTTCAAGGGATAAAGCATTGATATTTTTACTAGCATTTATCTATTGATTGCAATTAGTTCCATGTGTCAATAGCCACAGTTAGACAAAACCAGACCCTCCATATTTAATAGAGTTTTGTGTTAAATATTCTAAAAGTTAAAAAATTAACCAAAGTCTAAAATGATTTTTTTCTTGAATTTTCTTGTCAAAATACTCATTTACCTGGATTAAAGGATACTGTGTCTGGTCAAGTTTAAAATTAACCCTCAGTTCTCACAAAGGTTCCTGAGTAAGAGATGGAACTTAAAAAAAAAAAAAAGCCTCCTAGTCCCTAAGGATGGAATATTCCCCAATGTTCTTTTCATATGTAATCAAGGAGGATAATGGGAAAAAAAAAAAAAAAAGGAACTTCCAGAAGGTCCTAGGAAACAGTGCACATGGGAGCACAAGGCACTCCCTTGGAGCAACTGAGGACCTAATCAAGGAACATTCCACACTTCCAAGATAGGGAGCCCTTAAATACCTCCCATGAACTTGAGGAATTGCTACAGATCTTTGTCAACTGTGTGTCTTCCATTTTTCTCCTCTCAGAAAGGGTTTAGTGGGATTTCCTATTCCTCTTCTACTCCTGCATATTGACTATGTGTGTGGAGAGGGGTCAGTTAAGGCTGCTTTCCAGTTCATAAAACTGTGTGTCAAGAAGTCCCATATTTGGACCAGAGGTAGAGACTATATTGCACATTTTCCTTGGTGTTGAGACTATTCAGCCTCATCCAGAGATCCTGGCCCTTGATCTCAATGCCATAATGAGAGTTTTGGCCTATTTCCTGATTAAAAGTGATGTGGGCATTTTGCCTGTGGAAAAGGGGATGGGCAGAATGTTTAGTAATCAAAAGAGGAAACTATGATTTGTCGTTAGGGCTAGTCACAAATATTCAATTTCTCCTTCCTCAGGCACATAGGAGGAATGAATTCTACATCTCATTCCCACTCTTGTAGTTAAATGTGGCCAAGTGTCCTGTGTAAAATGTAAAGCAGGAGTCTGTGCCCTGCCACATGTAAGCTTTCAGGGTTGGTATATATATCACTATATGCTTTTCCTCTTTGCCGTGGCACTGCCTACACTCCAGACTATGGCTGCTTCATTATGTGTCCTTGAGTGAAGAATGATGGCCCTCAGGGCCCCTATGAGGAGGAAGAAATAAACCTTGTTTTACTAAACTAATGAGATTTTAATATTGTTTGCTAATGCATCATGTCCTAAATTGTGCTAACTAGTTCAGCGGTTATATATATATATATATATATTTTTTTTTTTTAAATAAAAATACAATGAAAATTACCTATATAGTGTTCTAAAGAAATCACAGGCCCAAAATGACATCACTCAGGCCAGGCCAACTTACCAAACCAGAGCTTAATTAACTAATCTAATTGTAGTTTTAACCTATCCCAGAAATGCAAGTCTTAACCTGTTAATCAGGAATTTTCTGATAAGCACCAGTGAGGTGATCTGTCACTTTGGGCTCTCTCCATTCCTCAAAGGAAGATGGAGTGGTAATCCCACCTTATAAGACCCTTTGCCCTTCCACCTAACGGAAGGTGACCTTTCTTTTCTCTTGCTAATAATTTCTTGCCCCATCCTCTTTCCTACAAATTTTTTCCCTGTTGTACAGTTCCTTAGGGCTGCCCTCTGCTTGCTAGAAGGGATGCTGCCTGACTCATAAATCACTTGATAAAGCCAATTAGATCTTCAAATTTACTTGGTTGAATTTTTTTTTCTTTAGCAATAGTTATGCTTTTTATAACAGTACGAAAAGATCAGAGAGATGCCTAAGATAAATGAATTACAAGAAGAAAATGCAGATGACTGGTCTTTGTGAAAGACTCTTCTAGGGAGGGAACTGGCAATATGGGATTTAGCCCAAATTGCTTTGTGAAATTTTCACGGTCATCCAAAAATAACTAATTGAGCCCTCAGTACAGTAGGTCATGTGCAAAGGGGACTTCCTATAACCCACTGAGCTGGGAAGATGGGAAAGCAAAACACCAGTCAAGTCTTAAAATAACAAGGGTTAACTTCTTGGACTTTTTCTGACTTCATAGCCCTTTGTGGTTAAAAATTAGAACAAAGAAAAATGGATATTCTCTCTTTTCTCACTATCAGTCAGAAAAACTTCTGGGAGACAGGCAAGGGTAAGACGTGTTTACCTTTACATTCCTCTGCTATACATGTCAATAAATAATTATTCAATGGTAAAATAAATATGAAAGAATGGATAATTGAATGAAATCTGTATTAATGGTTTGGGCAAAAGACACACCATTTTGGGTATATTCAACTCATTTCTTAGCAGCCAAGTGAAGGGTATAATGAAATGCCTCCTTTTGCACACACATACATACACATTTAGTTCTTTCCAAAGGCTATTGATTCCATCATTTAAACATACCATATCTGCCTCCATTCTCTAACTTCAGTAAGCTTAATTTGGAACCTCATTATCTCTTGCTTAGGCTATGGCCATAGCTTGCTAATTGGATCACAAATTTTCTCCATCTTCACTCCTGCAATTCATCTCCACATAGCCCTCTGAATGTAAAGCAGATTATGCTACTTTCCTACTAAAAGAAAATTTTAGGCTTCAATTATAACAGAATCAAAGTCAACTCCTTAGAAAGTCGAAGGAACCCTCATCTTGGTCTATTTATATTCTCCAGTGAAATTTTAACTCATTCTTGGCCAAGCACGAAATTTCCTGTACTTTTTGTCTTTCCCTCAATATATTGTAAATGTGGCTGAACTCTTTCATTGGGCATGCTATTCCCTTAGCCAAGACCTGTCTGTCTGCCTGAAGATCTCTTACACAGAACAGAACAGAACATCAGCTAACTACTACTATCTATTAAGTGCCTGCTATGTTCCAGGCACTGGGCTATCCTATTAATTCTCACCACCTTCTGAGACAAGTATCATTAGGACAAGTAGATGGTGAAAAAAACCTGAAGCTTAGAGATAAAAGAATAAAGTCAAGTTCACACAGCTAATAGATTTGGGAGCTTGAATAGACCCTGGGCTGACTCCAAAGCCCATTAACTGCTGTCTGATACTCCCTCACACCAAACTCCAATGTTAACTCTTTCCCCTATGCTGTCATTCCTGGCACCCTGAGGCAAATTACCCATACATTTTGTCCAAAATTCTCTCACAGAACTTAACATATTATAGCTATTTACCACACATCTCTCTCTTTAAGTAAACTATGAGCTCTTGAAAGTTGGGTAACGTATCTTACTGAACTTCGAATTTTCTTTTCAAACATCATTGTTGAGCCAAGTGGTTAGTGAAGAGACCCTAATAAAGTTTGGGAGAAGAAAGGTGGGGGGAAGTGTGAGAACAAAAGTTTGTTCGCAGTGTCAAGACAGAGACACTAAGAGACAGAGACAGAGAAAGGGAGAGAGAAGGATGGGGGAGGAGGAAGGAATATGCACAATTTAAACAACAAAAATGGTACCAACACTGTAACAATATATGGAAAAGATAATGTTTTCTAGAGATACTCCATATTCCCAAAGAAAGGGAGAGGACATAACGGAGATTAAAAATGACAAGAAGACAGGAAGTCATAGAGTTGATGAAAACTGAAATAACTGGGCATTTTTTGATATGGTTTATTTTTATAAACACATCTCTGCAAATATCACAGCCTGCCTTCATAGCTGCCACTGCAAGGGGATAGTGGTGGTCAAGGTGGCAAAGAGGTTCAAAATAAGGATAGGTGGAAGACATTGCCAATGCAATGAACCAAAAAGAAGAATATAAAATTAAAATTAAGAATTAAAAGTGCCAAAGACTTGAAAAGGGAAATGGTAATAACAAACTGACACTGAGCAAAGATGATTTGAATCAAAACATTAATCAAGAGAGCAATTCAAAGAACTTAAAGATGATATTAGAAGCCTTTCAGATACTTCAGTTACATTGACCAAAGAAAATTTTTATTACCGGACAAAACTTTCAAACATCTTGGAGCTAGGCAGCATAGAATATTAATTGAAATTAAGGGGCAGTATACCAGTGCAAATAAGTCCCTAGGCAAACCTGACTTTGAAAGCTAGGGCAGAAGTGCTCTTACACAATTTGCAGAAAAACAACCGCAACGTCAACAGTAAAGCCTGAATCATCCTGCACATCCACACAACCTGGTTCTAGGAAATTAGCCAAATGTGATAGAAGCTCAAATTGGGAAGCATCTAAAATCCAAGTGCTTTCAACCCAGTTCCATTTCAAACACTAATAAATATGAAAGTCAAAGAAGAGAAGCAGGAGACTACTTCTTTGTTTTGTGCAATCCTGCTTCAGGGATTGTAGAAGGCTCTGAGGGAAGCAAGTAGAAACACGGGGAGGGTGAGAAAACCGATGGGAACAATTTCAGAAGCAGTAGGTTGTGCTTGAAATGGAAATTTAGCTTTGTGGAATTCTAAACAGGGGGAAAGGGCATCCGAGGTTAGCCAAAGCTGGCGGAGGAGAGATATCAGCTGAGTGTGTGAGTAGACAGTGAAGTGCTTACAGAGTAAACAAACATGCCAGACTTTCCGAGTAAGCTTTTTTAAAGCACAATGTGCACTAATTTTCTCATCTGTTTTGTTCTCGAAAGGAGTGAAATCAAGGCAAAAAATTTCTTTTCCTAATATGATGCCTAGGGCATCAATTTAATACCAAAGGTACACCTGTGAGGCATTTTGTGCATTAATACAGTTTAATTTGGTTTATTATGGTTTAATACCAGATTGCAAATGCCTCAATCAACAAGTATTTACTGAGGAAGTGCAATGCACAAGGCAGTACATGCCCCAAGGAATACCCAGAGTTTGAGGTGTGTGTTGAGAACTGACTGTTGTGGGTAATTTTATCACCTTGGTTGGCGTGTTAGCATTTATTTGGAAGAAGAAAAATGAGAAAGTAAATGTTGTAAAGGGCTTTATCTAGCTTGCAACCTCCTGCAGCTTCATTAAAAAAATACACGAACTTATTTCTTAAGAGTAGTCTGTAGTCCCTGACTTCCCTTCCTCATGTCCAACTCATCCTTCCAAAAAGGATGGACTTTGCATCTAGTTTAAAAAAAAAAATAATAATGTTTGTTTATTTTTGACAAGGAGAGAGACAGAGCATGAGCGGGAGAGGGGCAGAGAGAGAGGGAGACACAGAATCTGAAGCCGGCTCCAGGCTCTGAGCTGTCAGCGCAGAGCCCAACACAGGGCTTGAACTCAAAACTGAGAGATCATGAGCTGAGTTGAAGTTGGATACTCAACGAACTGACCAACCCAGGCGCCCCTGCATCTAGTTTTTAAAATGTAGGTATTTAGGGGCATCTGGGTGCTTCAATTGGTTAAGAGTCTGACTTCAGCTCAGGTCATGATCTCGCGGTCCGTGAATTTGAGCCCCGCATGGGGCTCTGTGCTGACAGCTCAGAGCCTGTAGCCTGCGTCAGCTTCGGATTCTGTCTCCCTCTCTCTCAGACCGCGCTCCACCCACCCCGTTCGTGCTCTGTTTCTGTCTCAAAAATAAATTTAAAAAAAACATTAAAAAATAAACATAAATAAATAAATAAATAAATGTAAAAAAATTTAAATGCAGGTATTTAGGAGATGCTGAATATATAGAAAAATAAACAGCTTTAACAAGTATCCCTTTTTCCATATCTGCCATAGATTATCGTTTAAAAAAAGAAAATATCACAAAACACTTAAAAATTCCTTTCCCTATCCACCCCTTACCTCCTGCCACTTAATATATAACCATTATTTTCAAGTTGTTAAGTGAAATTCCATGCTCATGCTTATAAATTTAGTAAATAAGTGTGTAGAATTTTTTTTTCCTGGCCTAGTATCCTATGTCCTAAAATTGCTTCTTAAAGTTTTAAGGTTTGTTTTCACCTTTAAGACCTTGACCCATTTTCATCACAATTGCAATTGTGTGTGGTAGTTAAGGGCTCAGGATCCAGACCACCAGAGGCATACAGAGAAAGCACAACTCTGCTTCTACTGCTAGCTGCTGTGTGACAGGGAGCAGATTCTGGCTTTTTCTGAGACTCAATTCAGTCATCTGTAAAATGCTTCCTTGACATGTAGAAAGGATTAAATGAGCTGACACGGATACAGCATTTATTTAGACCAGTGCCTGTAATCTAATGAGCACTCAACAAATGTTAGTTATCATTATTGTTGTTGGTGCTGCTGTTACTATTATCATGTGAAGTAGAAATTCGATTTATTATGAAGGGGTAATTACTCCAACTATATTTATCATACAGTCAATTATTATTTCACCCCTGATTTCTAAGCCACTTCATAGACAAGCTTTTATACATGCACATGTCTGTTCTGGGCTCTTTTGCTCTTCAGGTGTTCTTATTGCCCATCCCTGCATCTAGTCCACACTGTGCTAATTAGTGACCTATAATAAACCTTGTATCTGTGGTAGCTAGTCCATCCTCCTCTTCTGCCTCTTTTGTGTTTGGCATTTGTGGTCCTTTATTCTTGCATGTTACTTTTAGTATCCATTAGTTAATTTCTTTAAAAACAACAAAGAACTGGGGTGCCTGGTGGCTCAGTTGATTGAGTGTCCGACTTCAGCTCAGGTCATGATCCCACGGTTCATGAGTTCTAACCCCACATCAGGCTCACTGCTGCCAATGCAGAGCCCACTTCTGATCCTCTGTCCCTCTCTTGCTCTGCCCTCTCCCATTTATCTTCTAGAAAGGAAGGAAGGAAGGAAGGAAGGAAGGAAGGAAGGAAGGGAGGGAGGGAGGGAGGGAGGGAGGGAGGGAGGGAGGAAGAAAGAAAGAAAGAAAGAAAGAAAGAAAGAGAAAGAAAGAAAAGAAGAAAGAAAGAAAAAGAAAAACAAAGAACTACAGATATTTAGTGTTTTCATTCATGAACATATTTCTATCACCAATTATTTTGATCTTTTTAAAATATCAATAAATTTTTATAATTTTCCCATAAAGTTTATTCTCAAATTTTCTGAAATATTCCTATGTACTCTTGCTGCCATCATGGATAAGATTTGTTAATATGTATTTTCTAAATTTTTATTGTCAATATACAAACATTGCTATATTCAGTGATGTTGATGCACTTCTATTAATTCTAATAACTTTTGCATTTTCTTTCTCTTCTGTGTGGATAACCATGCTATCTTTGAATAATGTCCATTTTGTTTCTTTCAAATTTCACTTTTTTGGCATTTTCCTATGTTATTTGTCTGCCTAAGACAGAAGCTATAATTCTGAAGGAAATTGCTGACAGCAGACATCCTTATATTTGTCTTTACCTTAGTGAGAATGCTTTAATGTTTTAGCATTAATTAATATTCAATTTTGAATGTTGATTGACAAGCCTTATAAAGTTAATGCCACTTTTTATGCCTAGTTTGTTAAGTGATTCTTTTAAATCATGAACATTGAATTTTAACATATGCTTTTTTGCATTTGTTAATCACGAATTTTATCTCCTTTAATCACTAATTTGTTAAAGTAGTGAATTATAGTTGTAGGTTTTCTAAGTTAAATTATCTATGAATTATCAGGATGCATACTACTTGCTCACTGAAAAAGTGGCTGGATTCAAGAACCTACTAATATGTTATTTAGAATTATTGCATCTGAATTCCTCTATAAGATTGGCTTACAACTTTTCCTCTTGATACTTTCTTGGTCCAATTTTAGAACTGATATTATATTAATTTCATAAACTGACTTGGAGAGCTTATTCTCTTTGGCTATTTCCTAGATTATATTATATATTAAGAATGCTTTAATTTACTTTCTAGGTAGGATTCTTTTTCTTTTTTTAGGGGGGGAACTAATAAAGAGAAGGAGGGATAGGTAGATTTTTGATCATTAATTGAATAACTTTAATGACATAATTTCTGTCTGCCTGTCTGTCTCTCTGTTTTTGTCTTTGTCTCTATCAGATATTTGCCTGTGTTATTAATTTTTTAAAGAACCAGCTTTGGGGCGCCTGGGTGGCGCAGTCGGTTAAGCGTCCGACTTCAGCCAGGTCACGATCTCACGGTCCGTGAGTTCGAGCCCTGCGTCAGGCTCTGGGCTGATGGCTCGGAGCCTGGAGCCTGTTTCCGATTCTGTGTCTCCCTCTCTGCCCCTCCCCCGTTCATGCTCTGTCTCTCTCTGTCCCAAAAATAAATAAAAAAAATGTTGAAAAAAAAAATTTAAAAAAAAAAAAAAAAAAAAAAAAGAACCAGCTTTGATTTTTGTTAGTCCTCTTTTGCTTTATTTTATTTTATTTTATTTTTTGGTTTTGTCTTTCTCCTTTTAACTGATGAGCATGCTCTATATTTGTTGGTATTGTGGATATGTTTGGAATTATTTGTATCATTTTTCTGGGTTTTCATGCTATTTCTTGATTATTTTTTACTCCTTTTCTTAATCATCCTTCTTTGGATGTTTTAGAATTTTTTCTGCTTTTCTCCTTTCTATCAAATTAAAAGATATTCAAAATATTTTGTCCGATAGAATGATGTAATGTTAAAATGCATACCTGAACTAACAGGTTTTTTTCATGAGTAATAAGGAAAGATCAAATGGCTATATCTTCCACATTATTGTTGTGCAGTATTTTAAGACATTCTGCATTACCCTTCCTCCCCAACTGGATATTATTTTAATTATAATCATTAACTATTACAATAATCATTTTGAGTTATTCACACTGTTCTGATCTATTTCCTAACCACTCAATTTTGCTTCCTATTACTTTCTTTGTCTCAATTCCCATTTTTAAAAGATGGATTCCCATCTTTTACTAGTTCTTTCAGCAGTGTATCTGAATGGTAAAGTTAGTATCTGTGTGAAAATATTTCTATTTTACATTTGCCCTTGAAGGAGAAGTTTAACTGGGCACAGAAGTCTAAGTGCACATTACATTCCTCAGCAACTTTAAGATATTATTCCATTATCTTTACAAAATTCCTATTTTTGTTGATGGAGCATCTAATTGCTCATATTTTGCAGGTAAAATGTCTTTTATGTCTGATTGCTTTGGAGTTATCCTGTTTCTCCTTTCCTTTGTGGTTCCATTATGATGCATCTCATCAAATGTTTGTTTTTATTTATCCAGCTCAGAAATTCATATGATTCTTTACAATGAAGATTCATAGTTTTCTATGAAGACTGAAAATTCTTAGCCATTTATCAGTTTGTACATCTTTTTGTCCATCTTCCCCTAATTCTCTTCTTCTGGAGCTCTTATTAGACACATGCCAGTCATCTTTATTCTATTTGCCAAGACACGCACTCTACATTTCCATGTTATTATTTCCTGTATTATTTGCCACACACTATCTTTCAGTTCACTAATTCTTTATTCAGTTGTGTTCAAAATTCTTTATTCAATTGTGTTTAACATGATGTTAAACTAAATCTTTGAGTATTTAATTTCAGTGACTGTATTTTCATTTTTTAAAATTCTTTGCTTTCAAAAATATTTCTAAAATGTTACCTTTTATTATAATTTTATTATGTCTTCTTTAACAATTTTAAACACATTTTATGATCTTTCTATTACTTCTATTTTTTAAAAATGTTTATTTATTTTGAGAGAGAGAGAGAATGGAGAAGGGCAGAGAGACACGAAGAGAGAAAATCCCAAACAGACTCCATGCTGTCAGCACAGAGCCTGTCATGGGGTTTGAACTCACAAAACATGAGATCATGACCTGAGCCAAAACCAAGAGTCAGACATTTAACCAACTGAGCCACCTAGGCGCCCCATTTCTAATTCTTGAGACTTATTCTTCATGTTTATTATTAACCAGATTCTCCCTGAGGATAGATTTTTTTCCTGTGTGGTTTGTAATTTGTGTGTGTACCTTTTTATTTAGGTGAGATATGTTTGTGTGTATGTGTGTATTTGCATGTGTGTGAACACTGGGCAAAAAAAAAAAATCCTAGAAAATTTTTTCTTTCTTTTTGCTTAAAGTCAGGATCCTAGCATATCTTCACTCTGGGACCAATATTTATGCCAGGTTTTTCTCTCCATTTGGCTAATATTCTGATGAATATTTTTTCCCAACTTACATTTCCTTGAGTTAGTGGCTGGATTTAGTTTTTCTTTTACTCAGTTCTGGACTGTATGCCAAAGTCTTGATTACATATTGCTTTTTTAAGTGTGCCTGATGTCATGAACCCCACTTCTTTCTCCCTGGAAATTCAATTCCTGCCTGGGCTGCCATGGCATCACTCATGAGCTTTTCTCTATGACTTTAAGATATTCTTTGTTTCTGGCATCTAAGAATTTTACATTCTTTCTTTTTAGGTCAAATCTATATTAAAATATTTTTGTTTACATATTACCAAACACTTCTATGTATTTGTTGCAAAAAGGTAGGCAAATACCTCAGTGTGTCATGTTGTAAGAAACAAAAGTCCAATTACTCTTTAAAAAACTATTATTGTGAAATAAATCTATGTACTGAAAAATGCCATATGTGTGTGTGTGTGTGTGTATGTGTGTGTGTCTGTGTGTGTCTGTGTGTGTCTGTGTGTCTGTGAACTTTATTACCAGCATCTGAAGTCCTCGTGTCTCTCTCCCCATAATGATATTTTTCTCCTTCCTTCACGGTAACTTCAGAGTAACTTTTGTGACAGGCATTTTCTTGCTTTTCATTATAGTTTTAATATTTATATTAATCATGAAACAAAAGAGTTTACTTTTGTTTGATTTTGAACTTAATAGGACTGGAATGATTCTCCATTCTTAGGTCGTGCTGCTTTTGATATAGAATACGTTTTTAACATCCATGTCAGGAGTTGACGAACTGTTTCAGTAAAGGACCAAATAGCAAATATTTTAGTCTTTTCAGGCTAAATACATTATCTGACACATATTCTTTTTTGCTTGTCTGTTTGTTTTACAAGTCATAGAAATGTAAAAAGAAAACATGCTTAGCTTGTGGGTCATGCAATAGTAGGTCACCCTGGATTTGTTTGGTCCATGGGCTGTAGTTTGCTGATTTTAGATCTATGTTATTGCAGGAAACCATAGTTATTTGTTTATATCCCTCTACAGCAGGCTACATTTATTCATTCTAATGTTGATGTGCATTTGAGTTTTTTCAAGTTTTTTGTTATTATTGTTATTACTCTGCTAGGAACATACCTGTACCTATTTCCTGGCGCGCGCGCGCGCGTGTGTGTGTGTGTGTGTGTGTACTACATGAGTGTATGTTAAGGGCGGAAATGCTTAGTTTGCATATATATGACTTTTGAAAACATTGCCAAACATTTTCTAGTGGTTATATGAATTTATATTCCCACCAAATAGTATAATATTTTTTTACTGTTATATATCCTTGCTAACATTAGTAGTAATGGAATGTTAGATTTTAGTCAATCTTGTTGACACACAATAGTATCTCATTATGGTTCTAATCAATGTTTTCTTGATTATTAGTGAGGGTGAATTCATTTGTAAATATTTATTGAATATCTTGATTTATATTTTTGTAAAGTATCTGTTCACCTTTTTTGGGGAGGCATTTTTCAAATTGGGATATCTGTTTTTTCTCCAGTTTCTTTTTTTTTTATAGGAATTCTTTATATATTTTGGACAGTAGTTTTTGACCAGTTATATAGATTGAAAATATTTTGTTATACTCTGTGTCTTGCCTTTTCTCTCTATAAATGCCATCTTTTGGTTAATAGAAGTACCTACTTAATTCCCACGTAGCTCAATTTGTCAATCATTTTCTTTAAGTCCTCTTTAATAAATATTTTCCCATTGATAGATGATAAATATATCCTTTCATATATATGAAATGTTTGTATTTTGCCTTTTATATTTGGATTGTTAACCCACATGGAGCTGATGTTTTGTGTATGGTATGTGGTAAAGTTCAAATTTATTTTGTCCACAAGGAAACCTAATTATTCTAAAACCACATATCAAAAAAGTGCTAATTCTGTCATATATTAAATACTCATTTGGGCCCAATACAAATGCCCTCTATTGTGTTTCATTGCACTCCTCCGTGCAAATAGACAGCTTTTTAATTGTTATAGTTTTATAATAAGACTTGAAATCTGGTAGAGCAAATTCTTCTGAAGAGCTTCTTTTTGAAGGGTGCCTTTGCTGTCCTTGACAATTGCATTTCCATGTAACTTTTCCAATAAGCCCATCATATTCTAATATAAAACAACTGCTGAGTTACTGATTGTGATTGTATTGAATTCTTTAACCTTGGGCCTTCCAAGCCATCAGTGGGATCTATTCCTTTTTCTATTTATATTTTCCTTCTTTAATGTCTTTCAAAAATATTTAACGTCTCATAATTTCTTCACAGAAGTCTGTCACACATTTTAATAGATTTTTCTTAAGTGTTTCATATTATTTGATGTTCTAGAAATAGTAAAATGCTTTTTCTAAATTTTATAACTTCCAATTACTAAATGATCATTTTTTTGCCTTAATATAGAAGAAAAATTCATTGTTTTACATTTCTTTAATAATATTCGACTAGTATTTAGAAACACTCCTATCAATTTAATACTTTATCTACAGTTTTTTATAATATATATAAATATATATATTTATATATATATAATATATATAAATTTATTATATATATTATATATAATATATATAATATAATATATATATATTATATATATATGAAAGCGTATTATCTATATAATTGCTCTTTACTTTCGTTCATGACAATCCTTGTGCTTAATTCTTTATCCTGTCTTATTCTCTCAGTGTAGTGTTGGCTAGAGGCCGTGATAGTACACACGTTTGACTTGTTCAGCTTGCAGAGGGAAAGCTCTTACTATTTCACTATGATTGAGCTACACATTTTATGTAGATTTCTCTGAGGCTAAGTTTTTCTTCTACTCCTATTATGGGCATTGTATCATGAATGAATATTAGATTTTATCAAAATTTTTGATAAATGTCTTAAGAGAGTCTTAGGAATTTTCTCTTTTAACCCACTTATATTGTTAATGAGGTAAAAAAATGTGAAGATAAAAATTTAGAAATCAGGGGTGCCTGGGTGGCGCAGTCGGTTAAGCGTCCGACTTCAGCCAGGTCACGATCTCGCGGTCTGTGAGTTCGAGCCCCGCGTCGGGCTCTGGGCTGATGGCTCGGAGCCTGGAGCCTGTTTCCGATTCTGTGTCTCCCTCTCTCTCTGCCCCTCCCCCGTTCGTGCTCTGTCTCTCTCTGTCCCAAAAATAAATAAAAAACGTTGAAAAAAAAAAAATTAAAAAAAAAAAAAATTTAGAAATCATTTGTAGATTAAGTTATTCTGGAAGTCAGAGGATGCATAAGCTTATACATGGAAGAGTGTAGAGATGCAGGGGAAAAAGTCAAGGTAATTTACCAAGTCTTTGGTAATCGGGTTCTTTAAAGTACAAGCAGCTGGAAAGTAATATTGAGAAGAAATATTTGGTGAAGTAGAAGAAATACCAGTGTTGAACAGTCTAGTAAAATATCTGTTGGTTGACAACATGGAAGTCTTGAAGTAACTTTTGCAGTCAACATCTTTACAGGGTGGTGAAGAGTTGTAGAGAAGACATAGAGAAACCAAATTGGAAAGAATCCAAATTGGACTCTGATTTAAAAAAAAAAAAAAAAAAGGTTTTTGAGATCAATGTTCTCAATAAAAGCAGCTTCAAATTTAGACTAAAATATTTTCAGTCTCTTTAAAGGCATGAAAAAGTTCACCATACATGTAAGCTTCCTGGAAGAATTTGGCAGGAAATCTGGAACCCAGAGAAATTAAACCAAAAATGAGGGTAACCAAACCAATTTTCTCTGAGACTATTTTGAGTATAGCAGTCAAGGGCAAAAAATGCTGTCTGAGATTTATCCATTGGCTCAGTACTGTCCTCAGACCTAGATAAGTAGGCTTCCTACCCTGAACCCTATGCTTCAGATCCTCCCTCATGACACAGATCCAACAACAACCATGTTACAACTATGAACTCTGCTTGGACACCTCTGTCATTTGGGATCCCACACTCAGTGTTGGCCCAACCCTGTTCATAATTGGTGACATCTGCTCCTTGAATAAGAAGACTCAAGGAAGTATCTTTCATAACTTTTGTCTTACAAACTTTAAAGAAAAGGCAATTTTCTAACACTTCTTTAAAGATTTGAGAATTATACCACTGCTGACATCCGAGGACACAGCTTTGAATTGCCCAGTTGGTTTGAGAAGGAGAAGCGCTTACACACATTATTTCACCTGTCAGACCCTACCTCTTAGATAACATGAATGCCATAGATTTTTATATTCCTCACAAGTGTGCAGTGCTCAGTTTTGGTTTCTTTTGGGTTCCAGTTTGATTCAGGAGATATTTACAAACAAACATGGCATATGGTACTGGTACAAGCTGTACATAGTGTCTGAGGAACATTTCATCATATTAAACAATTTACATTTCCCTTAAATTTGTGTATATGTGAGACCAGATGTAAAATGCATGAAGAATGGCAGCCATTATTTACCCTTGCAATGAAAGGGATACTAAATGTTAAAAGTTAAAACTTACTTTTGCAAAACTATTTAATGAGGCTTACTTATATTTGAAAGAAAACATTAAATTTTCACCTTTCCTCAAGTTATTTGCATTTCTTTATAAATTTTAATGTTTAGACATATGGTCTGTAGGCCTCCATTTATACTTCTGGCCTAGGCCTTATAAACATCAGAATGGGCTAGATCACGAAGGCCTCATAGGTCATATAGTAAGACAAGTTGATTTTATTCTTTAGGTAATAGCATTTTAAAGCAGAAGAGTGATGTTAGCTAACTTTGAGTTTAAAGTAATAGTTTTCATGTTATATGGAAAATTTACTGTAGGATATAAGAATAAATGCAAAGCTAAACTAGAAGATTCTTATAGTCATCTAAGCTGTGTGGAATGATGGTTAAGACTATAGTCTCTGGAGGCAGACTTCTCATGTTTGAAATCTGTTCTTGGGCACAAGCTATCTCTGGGACATCGTGAAAATGACAATGCCCATCTTTTCACTTCCTTATCAGTAAAATGGAGGTAAAAATAAGATAATTTATTCATTTTTTTTGTAAAGATTGAGTTATGCAAAGCACTTGCAACCATGCCTAGAAATGAGTAAATGCCATATGAATATTAACTATTATTATTACCAAATGTGGAATGGGAAAAAAGAGTGATATTGAGGGCAGTTTTAATGTTTTTGGTTCAAGTAACAAGATGAATGGTGGCAGCATTTACTGAGCTAAGAAACACCGGGAGATGAGTTGATTTGGGTAAAGAGAATGGAATCAAGAATTCAGCTTTAGACTTACTGGATTTGCAATTTCTGTTCGAAGCTTAAATGGATATTGGATGTTGAGCAAGCAGCTGGATAAATGAGTCTTGTGAGAAAAACAATTTATATAAATTGGGGAACCAACAGTGCACTGGTTGAGAATACCTAAGAAGTGAGTGTATATTTAAAAGACAAGAGGTTCAAGGAAAGAGCCTTAGGACACTACAAAGTTGAAGATTTGGGAAGAGAAGAGGATCCAGCCAAAAGAATCAGAAAGAGCAGTCAGTGTGGTGGTAGGGGAGCCAGAACAGTATGGTGACATGGATGCCACTTGTAAAAAGGGTTTTAAGAATGAGTGGCCATTTGTGTAACAATGTTCTGAGAGGTCAGATAAGAATGAGAATTGGCCACTAGATTTGATACTGTGGAGGTCATGTTGGTTTCAAAGGTATGTATTGAGTGGATTTGAGACAGAAAGGAAGAGAGAAACTTAAGACTGAGTATAAACACACTCCTGACAGGGTATCTGCCAGGATTTCCCCTGTAAATATACTCTTTTCCTATTTGAAGTAAATAAGTTATAGGTGTTTTCTTTGATATTATGTAAATATTGAATTTAAACTAAAACATTCAATGTATTCATTTATTTATATCAGAATAAGACTCATGGCTTCCTATTTTATTCAATTAGTTATAATCTGTTACTATAATGATTTATTTTGATGCCCAAATTCTTTCTTATTTGACCAATGGGACCCTGTTCAAGCTGGCATCCAGGTCCTTTTGGTATGCACAGCCTCTTTATCCTGCTTGACTTTGATACTTCATGCCAGTCTCCCTCTTGCATGGATGCCTTCTTACCCCTTCTTGGGTTATGACACCATTTGTTTTTGCATCCCTCCCCCGAGTCCCCTGCCACAGATCCCCCCTTACTCTGCCTGGACTTTGACACACTGCTGTGAGCTACCATGGCTCTTACCACCCTGGCTCAGGCACCTTGACTCCACTTAATGATTTGTGCACAGAATTGTTCCTGAAAGGAAGAAGGTGGAAGGGAAATATAGATAAAAGAAAGGAAAGGATATAAAGCATAAGAAAGAGAATTAAGGAGAAAGAAACTAAAGGGAAAGGAAGGGGTGGGGAAGGAAGGGGAAGAAAAAGAAGGGAAAGAAGGAAAAGAAACAAAAAGGCATGAGAGGAAAGGAAAAAGGAAGCACAAAAAGAGGAGGAGCTAAAATAATTTCTTAGTCTTTCCATGTTCACTCATGTCCCTTTCCCAGCCATTACCCATAGAGCAGCTGAGTGCCATTTGCAAAATCTACATGAAATCATGGGAGTATGTTGGTTGTTCAAACTGTAATATGATCTAAAAGGCCCTGAATTCTCTTCTGTTGACTTCTCCACCACCATCTCTTCTACTGTCCCCCTGTTGTACTGTGATGCTGCTGTGCTCAAGTCTCTCAGACCTTGTTTCACGTTCTTATGCTGTTGGACTTTTTTCCTTCCTTCAGATCCTCAGTGTATGTCTCCTTGTGTCTGGTATGCTTTGCTTCCTGTCCTTTGTCCAGCAAACTCCCAAACATCCCTCTAATCTCAGCTTTACCAGAACTTCCTCAGAGATGCTGTCTCCAACCTGCCAAGCTATGAAACACCTTCCCTGGTGTTTTCTCTCACCGAACCCTGTACCCACCCCTTCCTTGCACGTAACACAATGGGTAATTACGTGCATTTATTTTTTAAACGTCATTCTCATTCAGCAGGGATAAAGTCTACTTTGAACATCATTATGTATACAGTGTCTCACATACATAAGGTACTTTATAAATAAATGTGGCCAGATGAATGTCAAGATAAATTAATAAAGACAGCTGACTTCCAAACCAGGTGAGCCATTATGCTACTGATTGTCTACCTAGATTTCTTTCCTAGAAATCATGCTTCTTCTCTTCGCATGGTTACTTTTAAACCTTCCACTTTGATCTTTAATGGTAGCCTGGGATGCATACACCAGAAATAATTCTTCTTGAGCTTTCCCACCATATGTTACCTTAGAGACAACCCCCAGAGGTGCCTTTTGGATTATTTCCTAATTCTGAGACTCTACTGTTGACACAGTGTGCATCACATTACCAAATGGAAAAGATTTCTTTAGAGAAAGATCACAATGAACTAAACTTTAGATCAGCAAGCTCAGGTAGGCCATATGCCACTACTCCTAGTACTACTACTACTACCGATGATAACATTTCCATGCATTTAGCACTTCCTGTGTGTCATTTTCTATATAATTCCATTCATTTATTTCAGCTCCAAGTTAACTACTGGGATGTATGGTACTGTTTTCAAACTCCATTTCTGAAAAATGAGTAAAAGAATAGGATCCTGTTTACCTCCAGATGAGAAAACTGAGCAGCAGAGCAGTAGGTTCCAAGGTGAGATTCGAACCCTGAGTAATCTGACTCAAAATATCCTAACAGTAAGCATCCAAAGAAGGCAAAAACAGAAGGAGAAATAAGAAGCCCTTCATCATATGATTTGCCACATCTGTTGCCAAAATAAGCCCCATCCAGAATTATGGCACCTGGGGGGAGGACAGGGTGGGAAAGATAATTTCTAAATGTTAACACTCTTTATTCTTCACCACATTTCCCTTTCTCAGAGTCTGAAACTATATTATCTTACTGTAGCTGCACCTCTTGAAGCAAAACATTACCATTCTGTGCTCAAAAAAGGAAACCTTGACAGAAGGGGTCTTCGCCTATTTGACATTACTGAGGAAGATCCCCTATAACATTCATTTTCCCTTTCTAAGTGTCTCCACTGATGTCTAGGAATAAAAAGCACAAGTCCTCTCCATACAAGTGTCACTGAGTTACACGACCCATCCTGAAGTGAAAGGCACTCCATTATGAAGAGTCACCAGACTGAGTCACCTGCTGATTAGCACTTTCTAAAAGGAAGTGCGTGTAGACAGTGTCTTTAGATGCAGAATCCTTTGGTGTTTGTTTTGGAGACCATTTGCCCCACAAACACTGAAAAAAATACACCTTGGACCAAAAACTCTATAATAAGCTGTTTCAGTTCCTGGTAGACTGAATGCTAGACATGGGGACTGTGGTTTTTTTTTTTTTTTTTTTTAATGTTGAAACCTGAGTGATGAAGTGACCAAGTGTTTCTGTCTTACAGTTATTTCTCATGACTGGTAGGTACAATGCCCCCCACAACCTGCTTCTTAACTTTACAGACTGAGATTTGCTAATCTTACAAAAAACTTCATCATCCATGCATTTGGGTTGTATGGTGATGATTTCTGATTTCCTCAAACATTGATAGAAATTAGAAAAAGATTTTGTAAAGCCTGGAAGTATTTTTTGACTACCAGGGTATTGGCTCTGCTGGATGTCCATCTCCAATTAACATAATACATTTTATATTCTGGCATCCAAGTACTAGGTAATTACTAGTGTTTGTATTATACCTCATTGTGTGAAAGACTTGATTGAGTCAGCTTGCAAAATTGCAAGGGAAAAATTTGATTGGAATATAAGATTGCGCTTGTGGGGAGAGCTAGAAAATAGTCCCCTGAGTCATGGCAGTGGGGAATGTGTCTTGGTTTAAAAAAGCCTGAGCAGAAACAAAGCAGAAGACCTGAGTCCATTGGCTGGCTCCATTGGCTTGTGGCAGGACAATGGAAAGATTTCACCTTTGTATCATTTCCTCTCCACCCTAGTTCTGTGTCCAAAGCTAATGAGTTGACTTTGATAGTCTGTGTGGAAAGGCACCCTGTGGCTCCTGAGCCACCCATTTCTGGGGCTGCAGCAAGGAGGGGTGGGAGATTCCATACCAACAGTGTTTTCTCTGCCTCTGGTCCGATGCCCCCAATTAGTTCAGGCCTCACATCCCAGCAATTCCACTCACCCTTGCTGACTCAAACACTTGTAAATTCAAAACAGCTTAGTAGCTGCTTACAAAATTAATAATCACTATTTTCTAAACATCATTTTATATGTGCTGAGCTCCTAAACAACGTTGGTCATGTAACACAGGATATGATTACTATTGTGTATAACCATCTGTAAGATTCATTATATTCTCCTCATTTGAGAGAAGAGTGAACTGGCCTAGGAGCAGCTGACTGGCTCAGTTGGTATAGTGTGTGACTCTTGATCACAGGATTGTGAGACTGAGCCCCATGTTGGGTGTGGAGATTACCTTAAAAGGAGAGAGAGAGAGAGAGGAGAGAGAGAGAGAGAGAGTGAACTGGGCTTAAAGAGATAAAATTATTTGCTTCACTTTACACAGCTAACAAGTGAAAGTATTAGAATTAGAAACCAGTTTTAGTGTTTGGATCTACACTCCATCATTCTATACTGCCTGCCAGGATAACAGTAGTGACAGGAGCTTTGATGAATACCTCCAAAAGGAAGAGAAGTGTATCTATTGTAGTATTCTCCATATTCTCTAATAGAGAAGAGGTACATATATGAAACTGACCAAAAATAACAAATGGCAATAGATAAAAAGTTTCAGAATTGAAAGCAGGGACTTGAAGAGATATTTGTACACTTATCTTCCAAGTGGCATTATTCTCAAGAGCCAAAAGGTGAAAGCAACCCAAGGGTCCATGAATGGATGAATGAGTAAGCAAAATGTGGTATATACTTGCAATACAATGAAATAGTATTCAGCCTTAAAAAGGAAGGGCATTTTGACTCATGTTACGTGGATGAACCTTGACACTGTGCTAGGTGAAATAAGTCATTTAAAAAAGAACAAACATTGTATGATTCCACTTACATGAGGTATTTAGAGTAGTACAGTTTGTAAAAACAGAAAGTAGAATGGTGGTTGGCAGGTCTAGGGGAAGGGAGATAGAGTGTGATTGTTTAATGGGTACAGAGTTTCAGTTTTATAAGTTCTTGTGGAGGGATGGTGGTTGTGGCAGCATAGCAATGTGAATGTACTTAATGTCATTGAACTGTGCACTTAAAAATGATTACGATGGTAAATTTGATGTCGTGTGTATTTTATCACAATTTAAAGGACGTATGTGAGATCACCCAGCAAAGACAAAGATCTTGGTTGGGGAGTGGTCTGTGAGAGCCATCGGGGCTCTACCATAAGAGATACTTTGAAGGAGTGGGTTAGATCGTGCTTCTCCCTTTCCTGTGATGGTCTTGATGCAAAGCCACAGGACCAGATCAGCCAAATTAAGTCACCCTTTCCTTTTGCAGCAGCAGGGTAATTTTTCTGTGGTGCAAACATGGTCACCTCTCTCCTCTTTCTAAAAAATGTCATTGTCTCCCTATTGCCTTCCACATAGAATCTAAGACCCCTAATATAGCTCCAAGGCCCTTTGTGATCTGAACCCTGGCAAACTCTAAGTCTCTGCCCCCTCTTGCCTTTTCCACTGCTTACCCCCTGAGGTCTGGCCCCACTGAGCTGTTTTCAGACCCTTAGATGTACTAGATTATTTTAGAGCTTTGGACCTTTACATATTTCAAGTTCTCTCTCTCCCCAAACCTCTCCATGAGCCCTTCTTGAAACATTCTTCTCTCCTGGTTTCCCTGACTAACTCTTTTTCATCCTCTAGAATAGATGTAGGCATTACCTTCTTCAGGAAGCTTTTCCCAAGGGCTCTCCCCAGCCCAAGCATGAATAATGTGGTCCTATTTGCATTCCTATAGTACCTTGTACTTCCTCATAGCACATACTACACTTCATTAAAACTTCCCTGTTTTTGGCCTACATTCCCCCAAACACTACAGGCTCAGTGAGAACAAGCACATTATTTGTCTTACTTACTGCCCTATCTTTAATGCTTAGTGTAGTGTCTGACATGTAATAGGCAGTTATTCAATAATATTGGTTGAGTAAATAAATTCAGTGTATAATAATGTTTAGTTTTATGCAAATATCTATGCAAGCACTTTCTCATTTTGTCCTCTTAAAAATTTTGCCATCAAGAATGTATAGATCCTATATCTTTCAATTTCACAGATGTGGAAAAGGAATGCCTAAAAATACATTCAGACAACAATGTAGGCCACAAATAGAAACCTGGTGGTGGAGCTACCTCTTGTTAAAGCCTTTGCTTACATCACAATACCTCATGTCTTGGTTTCTTACTTCATATAAAGAAGATTCCTCCTCTCTCAGTATCTCTTCATTTGTTTCCCTCTAGATGCAAATTTTGAATGTGTCTACTGACTGTAGCAAACGCCACTGATGTGCTCTCTCCAAATCCACAGCCTACCTCTGAGTACACTGTGGTGGTGGTAAACGGTTTCCAGAATGTGGAGAACTCTCCACTTCAAGAAGCTACATTTACTTCCCCTCTGCCTAAGGGTTTTCTTCAATACCACCTGCCCTTGCTCTCTGTATTTCAGTGCAGCCTAAAAATGTGTGCAGGGCGCTAATGCCCTTGGGAGCATTCCCCAGTGAATGTGGGTGGGAGCTGGATAAGTCATGCAGCCTCTATACTCTCTGGTGAACCAGTTCTAAGGGCTTTCTCCTCATTGATTTTTATGGAGTCTCCTTTGGGGTTGAGCCCCAATTGCCTACAGACCTTAGCCCACACAATAACATGGCCTTTAATGGTAATTTTCTCCCTCCCTGAATTGTTGTCATCACTTTCTCATTTATACTTCTAGAGGTCACTACACAAATAAATTAGTGGCACCCAAGTCTTTGTCTCAGGGACCTCTCTTGGAGAAAGCCAACCCAAGATATTGATAAATACATAGCAAATAAGGACAGGGAAAAAACACAGCTTTATCTCCACTACTAATTAAGCGTCCTTGGAAGACACTCCTCTCCCATGTTCTTCACCTGCCTCCTCACCAGATGATCTTTCAGGGGCTCTTTCATCTTCGGGAGGGCACTCATTCTACTCTAGGGTATGACTGTTTATCAAATGCCAGATCTGGATGTGGCTGTTCTTCCCAGTTTGGTGTTCCTATAGTTGTGCAGACGCCCTGAGGACACTGACCTATGACAGGCTGGCAATTGGCACAGAGCAAGCAGTTTTCAACCTCTGTGCCAGTTCTCTCTGTCCTCTGTTTATCAGAACTGGCTGGAATTACTGACTAAAATCCCTAAGGGGAGTGCAGAAGTTGCAAACAGCCATGGCTGTCTACACTCCATTAGCTAAAGCAGACAGAGCCAGCAGCACAAGAGAGTATTAACTTCCAGACGTACGCATTTAGTTCCAGACAGTCCATGAAGAAGGGTGGATAGTGTATAGAAGAAAATGTACCCACGTACTGAAGTGCAAATGAGCAGAGCACCAAATGCCCTTGGTCAACTGTTGCACAACAGATTTCCAAAACCAGTTTTCCCAGAGTTGCTGAAATGTTTGTTTGTTGCAGGGACATTTCTCTAAATTCCAAAGGTCAATTTAGCTGACTCAAGTCAGCACCACCTTCACCACAAAATGTGCACTTCTGACTTGCGCCCTCCTTTCACCTCTCCCTGGGGCCCATGGTGGCCACCTGCATCGCACCACCTGGGCGCCAACTTACTATTTTCCTTACCCTGACCACCTTAACCTGATGACTGCTTGACCACACACTCTACCGTAGCAGGAAAAAATCACAAGTGCAAGGAGGCAAATGTGTTCCATAGGTAGTGGCTGACACTTGATCAAACTTTGGGCACCTACGTAAACTTTTGCCTTATTTATCTTCATATGCCATTCCTAAGTAGAGTGTCTGGCACTTAGCAGATGCTCATTAAATATTTGTTGAATCTTCGGATACATGCATGAATGGATTAATGAATATATGCATAATTATTTTAGCTTGAAGGAGTGAGGCTTATGCCATGAATATATTTTCTGAATAATTAGCTCTGTGCATAGTAGGTGCTCAATAAATGTGAATTTATGGATCAACAATGTACCTGAAAGGGCTTTGCAGATAATAAATCACTGTGGAGGCCTGTGAATATGCCCCCACCTGGCTGTTGGTGGATTGTATGTAGTACCCATTGGGTGATTATAGTCATTGTAAGTGATTCTTGTATTAGTTTGCACTACTGAGATTAATAAGACATCATTTTAGTTGGGCTTTCTATTTTGTCATATACCCTTTTCCCATATCCCAATTTGTATTAGTCTTTTGAGGAATCTAGGCAGGGTTAGATAGTGGGGGAGGACCAGGGCTATAATTGGGGTCCAAACAAATCCTTTACTTGAATAAGAGTTTGTCTGTAGTGTTAAGTGTAGGCAATTAGTCCCCAAGGGGAAGTACTAGCTATGTTATCTATAGAACACTGTGACATGCAATACATTTTATAAAGCCATAATAAAGTAATAGTTAAATCATTCATTGTTATCTTTATCCACTTAAATGTGATTCAGAATGCTCTATCAAATACAGCTTCTTTTTTTCACTTTCTAATGATACTGTAGAATTGAGATAACTTGTTTTTCTACCCTCATATAGCAGTAAATATTTCCAGAAAGTTGTATAAATAGTACACCTGCGTCAACATTTCTTATATTTAATAATAATGATAGTAGTAAAAGTGGTAGCAGTTGCTGTTTTTGAGCATTTACTGTGTGTTAGACTCTACTAAATGCTTTATATGCATCATCTGATTTATTCTTTGAATTTTTTATATTTGATTTAGATAAATTTGAAGTATTTTTTTCAGTTTATGTGTGAGGAAATGTATATTTCGAGAAGTAAGTAATTTGATCAATATTATATAGCTGGTAAATCATAGCCTATTTGATTCAGAATCCTTTGCTCTTAATCATTTTACTAGCATGAATGCAGGAACACTTCACAGAAGGTGGAATTAGGACCATCATTTTAAGAAAATGGGACTTAGAATAGAAACAACTACCATCAGATGCTGTGCTAAGCATATTATATAAGTTGTCTCATTTAATATTTAGACTGTGCATCCAAAAAATTGTTTTAGGTCCTTTATATAGATGAGAACATTTATAGATGAGCTTCTAAAAGTCATGTGATACGCTATAAGCAACCTGCAAGTGGGTAGTAGAGCTATGACCTAAACCAGCTCCGCCAGACCTTGAAATTTTGCCAGCATCCCCATAACAATATTGTGTCTAATAAGCTAAAGATTGCCGAAGTATCTATAATGAACATTTGTCATTTTTTGTCTGTATAGCATTCATTTCCCCTTCCTACTGACTCCTTGATTTTGTAATTTTTAAGTTGTTGGGGAAGGGGCAGATATCTCTTCTCATGTATGTAGAGTTACTGAGATAGTGGATCCATGTTCATACCTTTCACTAAAGAAGCTAAAAGGACCACTTTTTACCTCCTATCATTTCATGTGAGCAAGATGTGGACAGAAGACCTAAATTTGACAATTGAAATACTTTTGTTGCTGTTGTTGTTGTTTTCAGGGACTTGAATCATGATGTCCTGATGTAGGTAGTAAAGAAACAACTGAAATGTATTGATCTCATTTCTCTTCCATCAAATTTCCCTGCTATGGGAGTATTCTTGTGATTCCCACATCACTATAACCTCATTCAGGCATAACCCTGACACATAATGAAGAAAGAAAATCCTTCCACGAGCTGAATTCTAAACAGCATATTTCATCAACTTTGTTTAGGAGAGATGGTATGAGATAAGATCCTCACTTAATCATGGGCAGTGGATAACAGTCTGATCAGATGATGAGGAATTTGGAAGGAGCCTGATTAGGAAATTATTAAGAAAGGAGTTTTGAGAAGTATGTGGATGGATCTTGAAGAATGGATCCTATATTATTTAGGATTAGTTTCAGCTTACTACAACAAAAAACCCTACAAATAGTAACCAAAGTGGAAGGTCATTTTTTTTTGTTCCATTTGTTTATTTGTCCTCACATACAGGAGGACTGATATACCTGCTCCAAGGTCATCATGGTTACTTTATGGCCCAACATGCATGCTGGAACTCCAGCCAATAATGTTCTAGGCATTGGAAAAAAGGAAGAAGAAAAAAATCAAAAGAGGAGCACCTCCCAGGTGAATTAGCTTCTTTTTTGGCAATCTCCCTGAAAATCCCATGCAATACTTCCACATACATCTCATCAACCAGAATTTAGTTACATGGGAGCACTTAGATAAAATGGTGGTTAGGGAGTATAGGATTTTTTTAGCGAGATGGTTGGACACTCTAAATAAAATCAACTTTCTATTTCATATAAATTATTACCAACAGTCTGTCACTGCAAAAGAGGATCTTAATAATTAGGTGGACAGACATGCATTTTACTAAGTTCCTTTCCTAGTCACCCCAGAATTAGCTCAATATACTCACCAACAAAGTAGCCATGTTGGCAGGCATGGAAAATGTGCATTGGCTCAACCACAGGACATTCCCTCACCAGCGTTGATATGTACTCAACCACTGCTGAATATCCAGTGGGCCTACATTGCTGAGCACCCAGTTTAGCACCATTTGCTGATAAGAGAATCCAGCATGGTGATAAGCGATTGTTCATATTAGGCCACTTCCTTCATGAAGGAAGCAAAGGTTTTATTTTACTGGCACAAACATTTTTTTCCCCTACATTTGGATTTTCTTTCCAAGTCTTTCATGGCTTTGCCAGCACTATAATCCCCGAGCTTGTAGAAGTCTTCATATAACATTATGGTATCTCACAATTACATGATATCAAATATATTGCCTCATTATCAAAGTAATAAGGCAATAATTCTATGCTAATGGTATTCATTGATCCTATTCTCTGTCGTGTCACCCTGAAGAAAGAGGTGTACCACAGCTAAGAAACAAACCTTGCTAAGTTGTACTGCTGTCTTAGGGAATGTAATTAGTGCTATGAGGCAATGACCTGAAATATGATGGTGCTTCACCCACAGCCAAAATATATGGTTCTTAGGACTAAAAGATGGAAATGGATTTGGTGCTTCACAAGACTACATATCTACTTGCCATCTACAACATCATTGCTTCCTGTTCTCAGGACTTGGAAATCTGAAACTTTTAAAAATGAATTCACTTGGGAATACACTTGGGAAGTTGGAATTCCCCATGTCCCTAGGTGAAGAAGTCAAAAAGGAAGTTACATGGGGAAACTGAATTACTCAAATACATTTGGTCAGGAAAGAACATGAGTGAAACCCAAGTTATTCCCTTGGGGATTTCCTTATACAACAATGCCTAGTAGTAAATGGTTAACTGAAGTCTTTAATATAAGGACTGCCAAGGTCTCAGTTGTTGGCAAGGCAAAGGTGTTGGTCACCATATTAAACAATCTTCTGATGAACTGGTTGTTCGCAGGAGGCAAGGAGGAAAATAATATATGTATGGGAGAAAGGGAGAAGGAAATTTTAGCTATTGTCTTGTGACCAGTTATAGAAATGAGATCTATAATCCCTATCTTTACAGATTTATTGTGCATATCACTGCAGAACTACTGGAGGAATAATCGTCATCAAACACAGTTCTTTGATTTGGAGATGGAAATATAACTTACAAGACTTAAGTTACATAGTTTTCATTGTATGTGAAATAGTTGCAATTATATTAGTTGGGGGAGGTCTTCCAGAAAGTTTAACCAAGGGAAAATTTTTATGGATATTGGATATAGAGGTCACATTTGATGGATATTATGTGTAAGTGAGATCTTGTGTAAGTGAGAGTGCAGACCCAGGACATTCATCCCCGCTAGACAGTAATTAGCTTTCCTACCCTACATGATGTCAGCTGGATTACCACCACAACCTAACAGTCATAAGGTGCCCTCCATTTCTTCTGTTGTAGTGGTAGCAGAAGGGGCTAATGAGAATCACCACCCAGTGACCTCAGTGGGGAGCAGTAAGAAGATACCCACTACACTTCTCAACCAGGAGAGTATTAGCAGAGGCATAGTTCAGATACTGAACTCCCAGTAATAAAGAACACCCCCATTCCATGAGTGTTGATGGAGGCATAGTGGGGAGCTCAAACTGCCACACCATCTGGCAGTAATGAGAAGGTGTTTCTCTTCTCCTGATGAAATGGTGTCAGAGAAGGCTTGCTACACCAGAAAGTATAAAAGGATATAAATATAATACGTAAAGTATCCAAGTTTATTCACCAATCACTTGTCATACAAGGACCAGGAAAACTTCAACTTGAATGAAGAAAGATAATCAAAGGACAAAAAAGGAGATGGCAGGTAATTAGAATTATCTGACAAAGGTTGTAAAGCAGGAATTATAAATGAATGCTTCAACAAGCAATTAAGAACACAGCTGAAACAAATAAAAAATATAAAATGTCACGAAAGAAATAGAATGCATAAAGAAGAACCAACTGGAAATTTTTGAGGTGAGAAAAAGAATAACAACATTAAAAAAAACTTAATGGATGAGCTCAACAGTGTAATGGAGAGGAAAGAAGAAAGAAGAAGGAAGCTTAATAAGTTTCCTTATTCTTATAAATTATTTAGGAGTTAGAACATTAGAAATTATGCAATCTAAAAAAAACAGAAAAAAACAGACTGAAATGAATAAATAAATAAATAAATAAATGGACTCTTGGGACAAAAAATAAAAAAAATAAAAATCCAATATTTGTGCCATTGGAGTATCCGAGAGGAAGATAAGAAAGAGTTGACACTGAAAAATCACTTTAAGAAACAATTTTCCAAATGTGTCAAAAGATACAAACACAGATTCAATAACTTGAGCCAACACCGAGGATAGATCTCTCAAAAGCCAAACTTCTGAAAACTAAAGACAAGGAAAATTCATGAAAGCAGTAAGAATTGACACTTACCTATAGGAGAAAAACAACTTGAAAGATAGTAGATTTACCTTTGGAATCTAGAAATGCCAGGGGGAAGTAGCACACCATTTTCAAGTGTTGAGAAAAGGAAATGTCAAGCCAGAATTCTAGTTCCAGTGAAAATTTTCTTCAGGAATACAAGAGAAATGAAGGCACTCTGAAATGAGAGAAAACTAAGAAAATTTATCTGTAGTCAAACTACACTAAAAGGAGTTTCCTTAAGAAGAAGGGAAAGGATATAAAAAAGAAAAATCTTGGAACATTAGGAAGGAAGAAAAAACAATAAGCCGAGTAAAAATACATGTAAATATAATAGAGTATTTCATGCTATAATTTTAAGTTTTCTAAGTTATATTTGATATTTTTCACAAAATTTATAACAATGCTTGATGCAGTTCTCAAAGTATGTGAAGAAATACTTAAAACAATTACATTGTACATGGAAGATGGTTAAGGTGTGTAAAGTGAGGTGAGGTTTCTACACTTCACTTGAACTGATATAATGTTCATACCAGTAGACCTTACAGAGCTGTAATACTGTGTATATGTTACATAATAAAGCAAACATTAAAACTGCTATACAAAGAGATACAGTAAAAATACTGTATACAAATAACACTAAATTGTAAAAATGTTCAAATAAGTCACAGGAAGATAAGACAAAACAAACAACAACAACAAAAATGACAGACATAAGCCCTACCATATCAATAATTACATTAAATCCAAATACTCTAAATACACTAAAAATCAGAAATTAATACAGTGGATTAAAAAAACAAAAACGAGGAACGCCTGGGTGGCTCAGTCGGTTAAGCATCTAACTTCGGCTCAGGTCATGATCTCCCAGTTTGTGGGTTCAAGCCCCACATAAGTAGCACTGTGCTGACAGCTCAAAGCCTTTAGCCTACTTTGGATTCTGTGTCTCCTTTTCTCTCTGTTCCTTGCCCACTTGTTCTCTCTCTCTCTCTCTCTCTCTCTCTCTCTCTCTCTCAAAATAAATAAACATTAAAAAAAATAAAGGGGAGCTTGGGTGGCTCAGTGGGTTAAACATTAGACTCTAGACTCTGGATTTCAGCTCAGGTCATGATCTCATGGTTCGTGAGGTTAAGACAGCATGAAGACTGTCTGGGGTTCTTTCTCTCCCCTTCTCTCTCTGCCCCTCCCCTGCTCATGTCTCTCTGTCTCTCTGTGTGCTCACTCTCTCTGTCTCTGTCTCTCAAAATAAATAGGCATTTAAACAACAACAACAACAACAAAAACTTATCACCTAGCCATGTGCTTTCAACAAGAAATTCACCTCAAAAGTGACAGTATAAATGACTCAAAGTAAAAGAATGAAAAATATACCTTGGAAACATTAATCAATAAAAGTAGGAGTGGTTATTTAAAATCAGGTAAAATAGACTTTAGAGCCAAAAAAGCTATCAGGGACAGAGAGGGACATTACATGATAAAAGGATCAATCCACCTAGAAGATATAACAATTCTAATGGTATACACCAAACAAAAGAACTGCAAAATGTATGAAGAAAACATTGATACAACTGATATTAAATATAAATATTAATTCATAATTAGAGTTGCAGACTTCAATACTCCTCTCTCAACAATTGATAGAACAACTAGACTGAAAATCAGCAGGTATATAGAAAAAATTCAACAACATAACTGACATGATCTAATTGACATTTATAGAACACTTCATCCAGCAATGGCAGATACATATTCTTTCAGGTACTCACAGAACACATCTCAAAGTAAACTATACCTTAGTCAACAAGTCTCAGTAAACTAAAATAACTGGAATCATACAGACTATGTTTACTAACCACAATAGAATCAAACTAGAAATCAATAAGAGGGGAAAATCTCTAAATATTTGGAAACACATTTCTAAATAACCCATGAGTCAACAAGGAAGTTTTAAGGGAAAAAAATTTATATATAGATTGAACTTACTGAAAATGAAAATCTAGCATATCAAAATGTGTGGGACAGAGCTAAATGGTGATTACAGAGAAATTTATACAACTTAAATGCTTACATTTGAAAAGAAGAAAAGTCTGAGATCAATAATCTAAGCTCCCACTTCGTGATATGAAAAGAGAAGATCAATATTTACCCAAAACAAACAGAAGGAAGGAAATAATGAAGACCAGAATTCAATGAAATTGAAAGTAGGTAATAATAGAGAAAGCTAATGAAATAAATGTTGGTTCTTTGAAAAGATCAATAAAATTTAAAAAAAAAACAACCTCTTGCAAGATTGGCAAATGGAAAAAGAGAAAAGACATAATTCACCAACAATAGAAATAAAGACTACCACTACAGACCTTGCAAATATCAAGATACTAAGGGAATACTACAAAAACTCTATATACATAACTTGACAACTTAAAGTGGCCAGTTTCTTGAAAAGCATAAACCTCCATGATTCATTCAATATGAAAGAGATAATTGAATATCCCTATAACTATTAAGCACATTAAATTGTTACCAAAACCAAAATAAAACTACTCAAATAGAAATCTCTTGGACCAGATGGTTTTACCAGAGAATTCTACCAAATATTTGAAGAAGATTTAACCTAAATTCAACACAATGTGTTCCAGAAAATGGAACAGGATGGGACACTACTGAATTATTTTATAAAGCCAGTATTAACTTGAAACCATAACCAGCAAAGCCTGTACTGAAAAAAGAAACAACCCCCCCCAAACTATAGACCCATAGTTTCATGAATATAGATGTAAATATCCTTAACAAAATATTTGCAAATAGAATTCAGCATTTTATGGAAAAATTATGCACTGTGATCAAGTTGGTTTTATTCCAGGGATGCAAGGCTGTTTCAATATTTGAAAATCAAATGATATGATTCACTATATTAATAGATAAGAAAAAAAATCTCATAATTATATAATTTGCCATAATTATATTATATTATATTATAATCTCATAATTATAATAATTTTTGCAACAACAAAAATATATTTGATAAAATTCAACATTTATTCATGATTAAAATTCTCAGGAAGCTAGGAATAAAAAACTTCCTCAATTTGATAAAGAACATCTGCAAAAAGACTTACAACAAACATACTTAATGGCAGAAGATGGAATGCTTTTCTCCTAAGAATGAGAACAAAGTAAAGATGTCCACTACCATTCAGCATCATCTAGATGAAATAATTGTCTTTGTAGAAATCCCAAGTAATCTACAAAGGAACTTTAGAACAAATAAGTGAATTTAACAATTTAAGGATACAAGATCGACATATATTTGACTACACTAGCATTAACATCATTGAAACTGAAATGAAAAATACAGTATTATTTACAATCACCTGATAATATGAAATATTTAGGTATAAATCTAACAAAGCATGTACAAGATTTATATACTGAACACTACAAAACACTGATGAAAGAACTCAAAGAAAATCTAAGTAAATGGAAAGACATACTGTTTTCATTGATTTGAAGACTCAACTTAGTAAAGACGTTGGTTGTCCCAAACTGATATATAGGTTTAATGCAACTCTTATCAATATTCTCACAAGACTATTTTGTAGATATTGACAAGATTATTCTAAAATTTATATGGAAGTAGAAAAGTACTAGAATTACTTAAAAATTGTTTTGTGAAGAAAGTATAAAGTGGGAGGAAAAACTACCTCACTTTCAGAGTTATATAGCTAGAGCATTCTAGAATGTGTAGAATTTGAGGAGGGATAGGCACATACATCAGTGGAAAATAACAGAAAACCCAGAAGTAACCCTACATCAGCATAGCCAACTCATTTTTTTTTTTACAAACGTATAAAAGCTGGAAGAGAGATAGTCCTTTTAATAAATGACTTTCGACCTAAACTTCACACCTCATGAAAAAATTAACTCCAAATGGATCATAAACTAAAATGTAAAATTCAGAAACAAATCTATTTGAAGAAATCATAAGAGAAAACCTCTGCAACCTAAGTCTTGATACTGAGTTTTAGAATGTGTGACACCAAAAACAGAATCTATACAAGAAAAAAGTCAATAAAGTGGACTTCATCAAAATTAAAATCTTTTATTCTATGAAAGACCATGGCAGTGGTGCAAAGAGACAAAATAAAGACAGGGAGAAAATATTCTCAAGCCACATGTCTGGCAAAGGACTCATATCTAAAATATATAAAGAACTCTTAAAACACAACAATAAAAAAACAACCTAATTAGAAATGGGCACTGACACAAAAAAACATTTTACCCAAGGCAGGCAAATAAGTACACTAAAAGATGTTCAGCATCTTTTATTAATTTGCAAATTAAGACCACTATGAGATACAGTTTCAACTTTTCAGAATGGCTAAAATTAAAAATAGTGACAAAACCAAATTCTGGCAAGGATGCAGAGACGCTGGATCTCTCAGACATTGCTGGTGGAAACATAAAATGATACAGTCACTTTGGAAAAGAGTTTGGCAACTTCTTAAAAAAAATAAACATTCATTTACCTTATGATTTAGTAATCACACTCCTGGACATTTTTCCCAGGGAATTGGAAACTGATGTCCACACAAAAGTCTGTACAATGACTGTTTGTAGCAGGCTTATTTGTAATAGTCAGGAACTGGGAACAGGTAAGATTCCCACAAAAGATGGATGATTAAAAATCTGTGCTCCTACAATATCATGGAAGACTACACAGAAATCAAAATAAATAAACTATTGGTACAACAACAACTTTGATCAATGCCAAGGGGGGAAGAGAGGATTTTATGCAACCATTAAAAGGAATAAAAGGGATCCCTTTTTTGATGACTGAATAGTTCTGCATCATAATTACACTGGTGGTTACATGAATCTACACAGTTGTTAAAGCAACATAGAAAGACAAATGTATACACACACACATACCAATATGCCAAGGTCAATTTTCTGTTTCAATGTACAATACTATTAATTATGTAAGATGTAATCATTGAGGGAAACTGGATGAGGAGTATACAGAATGGTTCCATACTATCTTTGCAATTTTTTGCAAATCTGTAATTACATTAAATAAAATTTTGAAAAACAAATGGTTATATAGCCTTTCTTCAATTTCACAAATTCCCAATGTCTTTTAATAAATCCATATTTTGCTTAATATAATAACTCTTGCTTTCATCCAAATTATCTTAACTAAATATGTGACATTTATATGAATAATTCATCTCATCCTTGGGAGAATGAATAATAAAAAGACTTGTAGAAGGTATGTATTGGAAAAAGGGATCAGAGATTAGAACTGCCTGTCTCTTTCTTCTCTTATGTCAAAATCAGGTTATATTAAATTTGACTTGTGCTCTCCTTTCTGCTGAACACAATCATGTATTTCACACACACCCTCACCCCAAAGTCCCTCCCCCAACTACTCTGCCTTGGTTTAATCTGTTGAGATGATCATAGCAGTCCTTATGTTTGGTAAAGGAGACATTATGTTTTTACAGCATTTATTGAACTGATTTGTCGCAAGGGACAGAGAGACACCTAGCTAAATAAGTACCAGGATCTCAGAGAGAGAATATTAATTTCTTTTATGTATAATGGTTTGGGAAATGGGCATTCCACAGATATTCAAAATCTTTTTTTTTTTTTTTGTCAAGAATCCATGGTTATTCATGGATCTTCTTTAAAATTTTAGGATGTTTCTCCTTTAATGTGAGTCAAATATTCAAAATGTTTCTTTCTGTCGATTCTACTGTCACCAGCTTGACCCTGAAGCCCCAGAGGACAGGGTAACACAGTATAAAACATGGCCCACTAGGTAGTGGGGACTATGGATGGAGTGGATTTCCTTAGAAGGGAATGTGAGCAGAGCAGGAAAAAAGCAGCATCGTGAGTGTGTCTCTGCTTGAAGAATGCTGGGAGAGCTCAAAGCCCGCCGACCTGTTGAACTGCTTGAAATCACACCTGTATTCCTTTTTACTTAAAACATCTCTGCTTTCAAAATACAGAAAAACAAGTGGCAGTACTAATGTGGACATACTCCTTCAGTTAAGGAGTTTCAAGTGCTACCTGATATCCTGAATGGGTATTAAATCTCAGCTGTGTAGGTTGGTAGAGTTGCAGTGTACTTTCAGGCCAAGAGGGAAGAGCAGAGAAAACCAAGGGTGGAATGAGAAAGGTGGGTGGAGTGTGGTGTGCTTAAATGCACTGGCATAGCTGCAAGATTGCGAGCAAGACCGAAACTTACCTACAAAGCAAAAACAGAGGCGGAGGCCTGGCCAGCAAGAGAAACTCAGCACCAGGGAGAATGTAAAACCTCATCCAGGAATCTGTAAGCATGAAATTCTGTTAATAACTCTTGAGATCACATCTGACAGAATTAAACAAGGAAGCCAGGTGCAGATTCCAGGACAGGTACATAGTGAGGACAAGTAGTTGTAGACAGTAGTGCATTGTGTTTAGCTTTTTCTTTTTTTTTAATATAATGTATTGACTTAAGAAACTGGAAAGTCCAAGGGCAGTGCCAGCTTCAGTTACAGTACAGTGGCTTGGGACATGTCTTCTAAGCTCTCTTCTGTCTCTGTCTCTTTCTCCCCCGCACCTTTCTCACTGCCCTCCCCTTCTTGACTCCACCTCCCTGTTTCTATTGGTTTTATTCTCAGACAGGCTTTTACCTACATTTTCATGAACTTCTCCCAGCAACCCGGATGTCCAAAGTCAGAGAAGAGTCTGATTGACTCTATTTGAGTCACACGTGAACCCCCTGGCCTGGGGCATTGTGAATGTGAATAGGGTTGTTCACACGTGATCCAGTCCCCCCACATCTGTGGGCAGGAGAGCTGGAATTGGCCCTTCTGATAGTAGATGAAATGCAAGACAAGCATTCTCACCTTGATCTCACCTTGAGTTGGGGGATGCTCTTGCATGTAAGACAGAGCCAGCATGGGGGAATTAGGAGTCAGGTATAAACACATTAGAACTTTTGAGATTACATAAAAAGAAACAGAGATGGAGGACGGCACTGCAGACAAAAAAAAAAAAAAACATTTACATAAGCATGTTTTCAGAAAAGGTACATGTGGAAGGAAGCCACACATGGAGCAGTTTTGACATAGAGATATCACATTAGGATAGTCACATGAGAGGCCGAAGGAGAAAAAATAATTTCCCTCTGACTACACTGGGCTGTCTCTGGACATAAAAGTTACCCCCAGGATTTGCTTATATAGAGTAAGAAGTCTCCTGTCTCAGAAAGAAACAAAAGACAGATTGTGATTGTCCAGTCTGTGTCTCTTCCTGAAAGCCTGGACTCTGAAATAGCCTACACCTACCCTTAAAACCATGAGTAAGACAGCATATGGGTAGGCTAGGAATAGAACTCATAGAGCTTAATACTCAATACTCATGGAGTGATGGATGTTTTGCCTGGTATGAACACCAGGCATCATTTTATGCATTATGCATCTAATGCATCATTTTATGTCTGAGGCTCATGGTTTCTAGGTACCAAACAAGGAACAGAGCCATTCTGGTGTTTTGCAAGGTGCCACATAACACTAATAGTGTGAACCTTACCCTTTATCTACCATCTTAGATAGACTAACAGCTCTTTGAGAACATGTCTTGAGACCATTCTCTGTGTATTTTATTTATATATCAAGACCTTAGCATGTATAATGTAAAATGTGCTCCAAAAATGATCATTTATTTGATGGTCTAGAACTCAATGGCCATTTGAAATATGTCCTTTGGGGCACCTGGGTGGCTCAGTTGATTAAGCATCCAACTCTTGGTTTCAGCTCAGTTCGGGATCTCACCATTCGTGAGTTTGAGACCCACATCGGGCTCTACGCTGACAGTGCAGAGCCTGCTTGGGATTCTGTATCTCTCTTTCTCTCTCTCTCTCAAAAATAAATAAATAAACTTTTAAAAAATTTAAATATGTCATTGGCTTGAAAACACACAATATACTCCCTAATATTTTCATCTATTTCTAAAGTCACTAAATTATTTTACTATGCTCTATATAAAAGCTTATATGACCATGATTCAGCCCCTTAGCTGTAAATAGCACCCGCATGAGGCAGCTCTTTGACAGTATTGCTGTGGATTTCAGTTTAGGTTATACTTTTTTATGCCTGGATTAGTAAACCAAACCTTACTTTGCTCTTTAGACAGAAGAGTCCCGGTATATAGCTTTGTGATGTCGTTAGAGTTTTGGAGATGGGGAGTAATGAAGCACCAAATCAAACTTGTTCCCCTGCCTCCACCCAGGGAGGCCCTGTGGAGGGCTGGGGAGGATATTTCAAAGTCTCACCTATGGAGCTCCTCCATTCCTGCTGTAATAATCGGTGATCCCTGTCTCTGGATTAATCCCAGAACAAGGAAGCCAGATTGCAAATGCACTTTAGATTACTCCCTGTTTCACCATTGAGGAGTCTTGGCGGTGACCACAGGGTGAGGATTGAGGGGAAGATGCTATATTAATGGGTATTTCTATTGAGAATGAAAAGGGACATCTGCTTTCATTTTCTGCTCTCTTTGGTCTCTGTGAAGAGACATAATGCCATAGCTGTTGCCATTGCCCCTAACTATTAAATGAAAGATGTCTCGAGTAAATGGAGCTGTTTATGAAGTATGAATTTAAGATTAGAATTAAATGGCCTGACTCACTGGTGATTGAAGGGTAATTCACTATAGGGGAAATCTCTGCCCAAGGCCATTAAGTATAGTCTGACCAATTAGGGCCATCTCGTTGGGATCCTGTACATCTGAGATGTTGCTGCCAGAGTGACAGGAGCAACTGTTGGGACAGGAGACCAAGTGACCAAATGCTGAGGCAAAAGAACCAAGTCCTCTGTTGAGCCATTTGGCAGAGACTGAGATAGGCTGCCTGACAACATTCTCCTCCTGCTGCCCGCCCCCCTCCCAAGGAAACATGCATCCCAGTGTTTGAAATTACTTTTGTTTTGACAACAATGTCATGAAGGAACAATACAGATGCCTTTGCTTTTGGAGCTAAAAAATCTGGGTTGGGTTCCAGTTCCACCATTTACCATGCTTTTGAACTTTGGGGAGGTCACCTAACTCCTTTGAGTTACATTTTCTTTACTAGCAGAAGTGGGATAACAATAGTACCCACTTGACCAAGCTGTGGTAAAAATCAAATGAAATAACATCTGTGAAAGCGCTTCACAAACTATATACATATTATAACTATTACTGTTTTACTACTATTGTAGTAATCGTAATGATAGTAATAACTGAATGCTTCTGTCTGAGGTATTCCTGATGCTTATGCTGTAAGTCTGTCAACATCTAAAGCTTCACTTGATGTAGATTTAAGTAAGATTTTACTAGCATCAAAATGTGGTGAGGGAAATACTCATGAAGTCATTCACCCCAGGCTGCAGATTTATAGGGATAAGTAGACTCTTATTCCCTGGTAAGGCAGTTTCTTTCCCCTTTTACCAGAAGTTCTAACTGTGTTTGCATTGATGGCCCTACCACAAATGGGTTTTCTCCACACACTCTCTGAGCTTATTCAAATTCCTTCACTCATTGAAAGAATATTTACTAAATACCTCTATACTGGCATAAGGGACACAGAGGTGACTTCATGGAATTTATAGTTGAGTGGAGGAAGCAGTTATAGAAGGTAATTACAGTGACCCTGTTAGACAAATCCAGAAAGAGGGGCAAGTCCAAGTTTTAGGCAGCATCTAGCTGCAGATGGCAGGTGGAGTGTTAGCAGGAAGGGCCCCATAGAGCTGATGCCTGAGTTGAGTCTTCAAGGATACACCCAGGAGCTAGTCAGGAAGGGACAAAATGGGAAGGTGCTGAGGAATTCCAGGCTCTCTCTACATAGAATAGATTGACTTAGGTAGCTATCATAAATGATGAGAAGTTAGAATAACATAATTTTAAATAGCAATAGTCACCCAAATGTTCCATGATACTGTTTGGGAGGAACAGATGGCCATGCATCGGGAGGGCTTGTTCAAGAGAAGCTGGTGGTTGTGGGTTGGGCATTTCAGGTAAGGGAGAAGATGGGTTTCTCTGGTGAATGCCATTATTAAACTATGATTAGTTAGTCTATTATTTACCACTTTATTTGTCATAAATGTTGCTTATGTTCAATGCAAACAAGCAGAGTCCAGCCTAAATGACAATGAACCTCCTAGTTAGAATAACTCCTGATCAATATCACAGATAGAACTAATTCCCTGTGCACGTAGCCCAGGACCGACTCTTGCACACTCAGAAGAGCATCGCTGAATATTAGAAGAGACCCAGAGATCATGCATCACAGCAAACTCACTAGACAATCCAAGACCCTGAGGCTCAGTGAGGCAAGGCCATGTACCTAAGATAGGCAGCAGGGAGGAGTAATCCAATCATTTAGCTACTCAGTGTGTATTTATTTGCAGAAGTATCCTGATTTGTATTGAACATTTTCCAGCTCTGTCTCTTCTCACTAACTTTTAAAGGGGTATTTTATTCATTAATGTTAGCATCATTTAAGAAACACACAAAACTAGATTCAGTTCAAGACCCAGAGCCAGATTTCCCTCTGATAAAATCATGGTTAGTCAGCAGTTGATTTGGGATTGTGCCATTATGGGGAAGCCATCCATCTCCTTTCCTGTGTCTTTTGGCCCAAGCTGTCTTATTTTTTTTATTTTATTTATTTATTTATTTTTTTTTTTACTGTGTCCTTCATTTAACAATAGGATTGCTTTTTTCCTGAAACTTATTTTTTTTTCAATTTTGTTAAAACTTAATGGTGTGAGAGAATGATCAGAAAGATATATTTCCCTTTATAATGTAAGCAAACACTTTCTACATGTTTTTTTTTTTTTTTTTTGGAGAGAGATGCTTATGTAGGCCACCAACACAGCTTAGGTATTTTGTGCTTTCACATTAAGATGATTATAAAAAGCTTAAGGTTTCCTCCTTCAGAAAGTAAAACTCGCTTTCATTACATGGAGGTAATAGTTCATGGTGCCCTTGATAACAAGGAAAAGAGGAAAACATCATAAACCAGTGATTCTCAAACTTTAGCTTATGATATCATCACAAGTAAATTATCAGGCTGAACCTGAAACCTACTGAGTCAGAAACTCTGGGAGTGGTCATATAGATCTGCTTTTTATCACGTTCTGGGCAATTCTAATGTAGGGCTAACATTTTGGTTGTAGACTGCTATACGCTCATGGAATGCAACTCATTTAAAGAGTTGACTCCTGACCTTCAGAATTAAAGAGTTGACTCCTGACCTTGAGAATAGGTAGAATTTCTTCCAACCTGAAAGCAACTCTTTACACTAGCAGGACTTTTTCCATATCAGTGTAGCTGCAAGTTGAAGATAATATTGCAATTTTTAGTGCCAGCTGCCTGGCCTCAGGTGAAGTGTGGGTTTTCTGTGTGCAGAGATTTCACCCTCTCTTCCTGTCAACACTGCCTATACTCTCCTTGTATCCCCTACTCCTTCCCTTGAAAATTTACTAGCAGTGTTTAATAACTGTACTTAGGTATTTCATCCTATGGTAATTCACATTTCTTAGGCAAGGTTAATGCTTTCATGGCTTATAAATCTCTTATACAATAGAGTGAATTTTAGATTCTTTTCTGAGGAAAAGTTTTGAGAAACATGAAAGGCCCTAAGAAAATTTGACTATGTAAGGAAGATATAATACAAATGGCTTTTTGTTGCTTACCTCAACATGCATTCATTCCCTTCCTTTTTTAATATATTCTTTTTTTAATGTTTACTTATTTTTGAGAGAGAGAGAGGGAGGGCATGAGCAGAGAGAGAGAGAGGGAGACACAGAATTTGAAGCAGGGTCCAGGCTCTGAGCTGTCAGCACAGAGCCCGACATGAGGCTCGGACTCACGACCTGAGCCGAAGTCAGATGCTTAACAACTGAGCCATCCAGGTGCCCCCCTTTTCTTAACAACACTATTTTTTGCTAGGTGTGTGGTTGTTCTGTTTAAAGACTACGTTTGCCAGTCTATGGTAGCTAGGAAGGCTATGAGACTGAGACATAGTCAATAGAAAAAATATACATATATACACATGAATATGTATATATATACACGTGTATGTGTGTGTGTGTGTGTGTCTGTAGGGGTATTCTTAGAAGTTACCTCAAAAAAACCCAGAAAATTGTCCTTCTTTTCCCTTTTCTTCTCATGACCTACAGGGCAGATAGAATGGCTGGCATTCCAGCAGCCATCTTAAGCCAAGAGGTGGAAGAAACCTCCTGAAGATGTCAGGGTACAGAGAGAAAAACTTGAGTCATTAATGACCCAATGGAGCCGCCGTTCTATCCCTGGATATTTTGAAACATGAGAGAGAAAAACACTTCTCTCCTTGGGACATTTTTGATTATATAAAATACAACATTGCTCTGATAGAAGAGATGTCACCAATATGGAGATTGACAGCACAGAAAGGGGAGGTTCAAGTGTGGGAGCTAAACTTCCCATACTTTACAGCTTAGCCAATCCTGTCAGGTGCTAGGATATTACATTCCTTCCCCCAGACAATTAACTTCTTGCCAATATGCTTATGAGTCCTTTGCTCTGTCAATCCTAGTTGTAGGTTGTTGGTTTTTGTGTGTGTTTTTTTGTTTGTTTTTTTTCAAAATCTACAGTATCTCCACTTCTCTCAAATCATGTTGTAAGGTCTCATAACAACACTGACATGATTTTAGTTTGATTTTAAACTAGAAATTTTATTTTATTCAGAATTTAGAAGGAATGTTGGCGAAGTCTTTGTATAGTGAACATGAGAGCAATCAAACAGCGTCAGAAAATATTTCCCTAAAAAAGATGAAAAAGCAACACTCTAGAAATTTCTCAGTTTTTCCAAAGGCCTTCCTCTTGCATTCTTAGCTCATAAATTTCCCCTTTCAGGTGAAGAGAGGTCACTCTTCTGTGACTCTATGTCCTAGGTTTTTGAAAGCAAGCTTTCCTTCCACACTGTTCAACAGTGTGTCTAACAGTCCTTGACAATTAATAATAGCAATAATAATAGCAGCAAGTAGTTAAATAATGTTTGCTCTGCATAGACACTGGTCTACTACTACTACATATAGTAACTTATATAATTATCATACCCTATATAAGTGTTGTTATTACCCTAAAATTGACACATGAAGCTGTTACAAATTGTAACAAATTGAACTGGAATTTGTAACCAGGCAAGTGACATAGAAAGGAAGGATGTTATGAGTAGATTTGTGTGGCCTTCGTACTTTGTATCGAGCTCACTAATCTCAAATTTATGTTTGCCATATGGCTACAGCGGATTGAGTGGTATATAGTCTAGATTTGTTGTTTCCATTAGTTTCATATCAGAATTTTTAATTCTCTGGTCAGTATCTTTATTAGTTTTTGGAAATTAATGGACAAGGGAGATGATAAACAAGAACACTATAAGTTTCCTTTCTTTTATGCTTCTTTTATATTTTCAACACAGGTTGAGCTTGGCAACTATGAGCAGATCAGCTAGAGATGTGCCTCAGTCCATCCACATTTCCCTCTCCAGAGTTTGCATATAATTCCAATGCTTGCCATAATAGGACATTTTTATTTTTATTTTTTTTTATTTTTATTTTTATTTTTATTTTTATTTTTATTTTTATTTTATTTTTTTTTTTTTTGGGGGGACAGAGAGAGACAGAGCATGAACGGGGGAGGGGCAGAGAGAGAGGGAGACACAGAATCGGAAACAGGCTCCAGGCTCTGAGCCGTCAGCCCAGAGCCTGACGCGGGGCTCGAACTCACGGACCGCGAGATCGTGACCTGGCTGAAGTCGGACGCTTAACCGACTGCGCCACCCAGGCGCCCCTAATAGGACATTTTTTTAAATGAACTGTCTGTTTTCAGGTGCAGATTGCATCACGGAGCTATTATAAAAGGAGGTATCCCACACAAGTCATACATGGCTAAGTGCCACAGAGCTGGGATGGATGTGAGGGGGGCAATGAGAAGAGAAATTATTTAATGAGTGATGACATTTGTATTTTCTTATAGAGAAAACCCCGACTAACCTCTTTCTAAGCCCAAGACAGTTACTTGGCTTTTCTTGTTTCCTGTATTTATATGCTCTTTTTTTTTCAGTGCTAGTCTTTCACTACTAATCTTCTCTTCGCAATTTGGAAGCATTTAGGTTTCCCTGAGAGTAAAGATTCTCAGATAACACTAGTCACTGAGGTAGGATGAAGAATTTCTCTCTCTGACTTTTACAAAAACATGCTTTAATGTTTTCCTTTTTAATAAAGAAAAATACAAAAATGGGAATGCAAATTATCCACAGTTCTAGCACCCAGAATATCTCTTTTAAAATGTACAAAGGAATAGAATATGATTTGCTTTTGGACACCAGTATTTATCTGGATTGATTTAGTGTGGCTCTGTCTGGAGGCATGGTTCTGGGTGATAACCTCTCCAGATTCTTCCTAGTCCTACTGTGGAGAAAGAGATATTTTGAAAAGGGAAAAACCTTCCTCCTATGGGATTAGCCTGGAATCTGTATGCTTGAAGCTTTGGGGCTGAGTGTTGCAGGTCGCGATTGCCCTCTGGTGGTCGTAGACAAGACTTACAGGCAAAGTTTAAATGACAAGCTTGAGACTTTAACAGGCCTTTTGTTTGCCTGGGCCTGGGGTAAAAGTACAAATGGACATCCACATACCGTTTCTTTTCTACACATACATAAATTAGATTATAGATCAGTCTAGCAAATAAATAAAAGGTGTTCTATTATACCCTAGAAAAAGATACTTTCAAAATAACCCGGAAGCCCACCTTGAAGTTAATTCTCTCACTCCTTAGAATTCCATATCAAACATGGAGACATGGGGATAGTCGGTCTCAGGTCCAGCCTCACTCTTTCCAGCACTGCTATGTTGCAACTTCCAGGGACCGCTCCATAATGCCTGTAGACACCCCAGCCTCCTGGCTGAGCTCCACGCACCTGCCTGCAAAAAGCCTTGTCCTCCCTGGGGGCATAGGGACTTGAATACCAATGGCACCGTCAGAAGCAAACCCAGGAGAGAAGACTCTGTACACACACCCTTGAGGCCATGTGTGCAAGGTATTTGGGCATCTTCCAGGCATCCAGAGCATGATATGGAAAATGGCGGTAATAGAAGTGGTAATAGAGGGCAGGTCTAGTGACCAAATTGCATTGCCTGAATCTGACTTACTTTTAGCACTGGAAGTCTCATGTTCTGTAAACCCCTTCACTGGGGTATTAAAAGCTCCATTTTTCAACCTTGTGTCAAAAATTAAAAGAAGAGTGAAAAATCCATATGACTATAACACTGTTTTAGTATGGAATGGGTATGGTGCTGATCATCCCTCTCCTGTGGTCTTTGTTACTGGGTTTTCCCTTGACCCCTGATGTTCCCAACCGTAGTTCCTGGTTCACAGTGACGGATGGCCCACTGCGGCTCACTCCGAGTGACGTGACCCGTGACGTGACCCAAGCAAGCGTCTGAAGCGGGTCCTAATCTTAAATAGGAACAGCTGTCGGGGCTTGTGCCCATGGATGACCAAGATAGTAAAAGTGTGATTTTTCACATTGTGAGTATTGTGAGCATGTTTCCTTAACTCTTCTGAAAAGCATAGATAATAAAAATGAGAACAATTACATAGTATTTGTTTAAATAGTCTTACTAATTGCCACTTACTGCCACTGTGAACTAGCCAATCGTTTTGTTTAAATAATAACATTTATGCAACAGAAGAGTAAGTAGTGCTGAATATTGTAATATATTTTCAAATGGATGTTTATTTTTCATATTTTAATGACAAATGAATAACACTTGTGTGTGCCTATAATTAATTTTTATTATTATTGTTATTATCATCATTATTGGTATTTTGTCTACTATGGGTACCTCTGAGTATGGGTATCTCTATGAGAACCTCTGATGGGTTCTTTAAAAAGTTGATCGTCCGGGGCGCCTGGGTGGCTCAGTCGGTTGGGCATCCGACTTCAGCTCAGGTCACGATCTCGCAGTCTGTGAGTTCGAGCCCCACGTCGGGCTCTGGGCTGATGGCTCAGAGCCTGGAGCCTGTTTCCGATTCTGTGTCTCCCTCTCTCTCTGCCCCTCCCCTGTTCATGCTCTGCCTCTCTCTGTCCCAAAAATAAAAAAACTTAAAAAAAAAAAAAAACTTAAAAAAAAAAAAATTGATCGTCCTAAAGGCAAGTTCTACTGGCCCCAGGACTCCTTGCCTTGTGAAGAAGGACATGGCCTGTGAGGGGTCAGAGTCGGCCTACGGTAAATGGCTCCCAGTGTACAGTGCAGGTCAAATTCTGACTGATACCTTAAAAAGAATGTGGATAATTAAAGGCAAATACCATAATTGAGTTTGGTTTGAAACCTATGCAGCTGCCATAGAACCATGTGGGCCAATAGATTTGCGAGTTTACAAAGGAAATTACTTTGCAAGAAAAAATCATTTATTGTTGATGATGCTTACATCCAAAAACTCAGTTTTTAATGTTGCTGAGAAGCAGCTGCTAAACTGCAAAAATTAACTAGCAATTGCATTTCAGGAAGCAATGATATCCGACTTCTTTATTAAGTTTACTGTTAAGTGAACAAAGAAAGAGAAGAGTGTTTCTTCCATTAGCAAAGCAAATAGGACATCTGTGCATAAGAAAATGCAAGACAGAATTTGGCGGGTGAAATTCACTGTTGTGGAAGAAATAATTGCTTTCAGGTACTGCAAGTTTTATATCCCAGATCTTAAATTGGATAGGATCTCACAGGTTTCAAGCATTTCTTTATGGTTGGTGTTTATTTTTATTTTTATTTTAACCCTATATAGATTGTATTGAAACAACAAAAAACAAATTTCAGACTAACAACAAGGGAAGAAAAACTCAGTCTCTGAGACTGTCTTTGCTGGACACTCTGTAAATTGAGAGTTTGGGGATCCTGTTCACCTGCATGCAGTCTAAGGAAAGTATAGGGTCTCTGTGCCCCACAGCATGAAGACTGAATGTTGCTCATGCCATCTAACTGGTGTTCCTTTATGATTTTTGTTGGCTTGCTTTTAAAATCATCCCTGAGTCTTTTCTAATGTCTTCTAAAAATTACTGAACTAATCCTAACTGCACTTGGGCACAGGATAAAAAAGAATCAGTGGCCCCTTGTCCCCAGAAGGCTTAGGTGTGTGTGTGGGGGGGGGGGGGGGGGTTAGGTGAAGGTGACTCTTATGTACAAGGTTTAAGACTTTAAGGCTTTGCCCCCTTCCCAGGTGAAGATTAGCCCTATAAGGTCAACCTCGAAACAGCGGGTTATTTTTATTAAAAGAGACAATGGTTTCATTCTACACAGATCACCTGGTATAAAGAGCCTTTAGCTGTCAATATAGTCAGATTTTTGTGGGCAGTATTCTGTCCTTCTCTCTAGGGGTTTCCATCCAGTGTACTGCCTGTATCCCTTCCCAGCATCTCTTGGGGAGAAACTATACATCATTTTTGTACCTCCTGTCCATCATTACAAAAGAGGATTCTTCTCTAATAGAAATGTGGGGAGGGTGTGTATCAGATACCATAACTTTACCCTAATTCACTTTCTTGTAAAGGAGGCTTGTGATAGCTAATTCTATGTCATCTTGGCTGGGCCATGATACCCAGATATTTGGTGACACATTATTTTGTACGGTTTTGTGAGGGTATTTTGTTTGGATGAGGTGAACATTTAAATTAATGGACTTTGAGTAAAGCAGATTGCTGTCCATAATGTGAGTGGGCCTCACCCAATCAGTTGAGGGCCTGAATAGAACAAAGACTGACCTTCACTGAGCAGAAAGGAATTCTACCAGCAGTCAGTCTTTAGATGGTGATTCCCTGAGTCTCCAGGCTGCTGGTCTACCCTGCGGATTTTGGAATTTCCAACCTCTATAATCACATAAGCCAATTTCTTAAAATTTCTCTCTCCCCCCCCCCACTATATATACAGTAAAAGTGGGGTTTAAGGGCCTGGGCAATGTTGGAAGTGGTCAGATGTTTTTCCAAGTGATATGACAAGACTTTGAAGGCTGAGTAATCTGAAAGGCTTGTTTGAAAGGATTAAACAAGCTGCAAGCTCCATTTGACCAGTACTCATATGGGGAGGGGAACTGCTCAGCAGATGCTAACTTGGGCAGAGGCTGTTCCTGATGATCAGGTCCTTCTCCTTGAGGCCATGATACTAGATTGGCCCTGTGGAATGTAGATACTGTCCCAGATATATGTGTGTGCGCACAGTGTGGGGCGGGGGAAGGGGGGCAGGCCTAAATTAATGGAGTTTATCTTAAATTGGCAAGATTAAAGTTTTCTAGCTTTTGCTATCAGATGAAATGAGATCTTGAGATAGAAAATAAATCAATAAAAAGTTACATTTATTTGTAAACTAAACATGTGAGTTTACTATTTATTCCTGTTTCGATCATTTACTTCCAATGGGTCAATTAATTCATTTTACAACTATAAACTTTCGGTGTAAGAAGAAAGAATCATTCTTCCAAAAATAAAGAATGAAACTAAAACAGAATTTGCAAATTGATGAGCTATGCCAAAGAGCCTCATCCGTTCGTTCCCACATCGTTAACTATTCATTGTTACACTGGTGACTTCCAAGTCTTATGTGAGCCTCCTCTTTCCTCCACATCGCCACTGGAGCATTTCCAACCTCCTGCCACAAACTCAGCACACTCAGGGAGAGGAGAGCTGGATGGCGACCACAAAAATTCTCTGCTCTAATCCCTAAACCAGTGCTCAGTAGGAACGTAATGTCGTTGACTGACTGAATGAATGAATGCATGCATGAGTATTTAATTTGCTTTTTAAAGAAATCAAAAAGGGGATCTGTCCACAGGCAATTTGATTTGTTTTTTGAAATTTAGATTGATTTTCTATTATTTGAAAATAGAACAGGGGTACACGGGCTCCTCTGTGGGGTTCTGAATGAGGAAGTGTCCAAAGCTGTTTGCTATTAACCAGTAATTAGATAGGGAAAGGAAAATTTCTGACTAGCCATGGAAATTCTCCTCTGTGAAGACTAACAGCTCTCAACAAGGGAGAAGATGGTGTTCTATAGAGCAGGAACATAAACAGGGCTGAGGTTCCTGTCGATAATTCCAGACATTCTCATTTTCCAGGCCTACGTGCCCTCCAGTGGGAGAAAGGGCCAGGGGAAACCCGAGTTTCTGGTTTTGCATTCTTGGGAAGAGGGCAGTCTCTTAATCACTTTGGTGGAGAATTGCCTCTAAGGTCTTATCCCTGACACTCTTCAGGAAGCTCAGAACTACAGTCCCACCTGTGCCCCTCTCTTCTAGGGCTAGTGGTGGCCCAGGGACATAGTTCGGCCTCCTGCCCTTTGCTTTGGTGGCTGCTGTGATGAGGTATTTGGTCACCACAGTGATGTGATAGCTGCGTAGCTCCGCCAGGGCCTCCACACACTGGTTATAGGCTGTCAGAAGTTGGCCATTTCCAGAGGACCGAATGTGGTCTCTCAGTGAAGGAGTTGAGTGAATTTCTTCTATAAAGGCCTTATGGGAAGGAGGCATGTACTCCCTCATCCTGAGCAGAAAATCAGCTGAAAGAAACAAACCAGAACTATGTCATAGCTCCACATGGAAAGATGCAAGAGCCTGTCTGGTTTTCCAGACATCAGTGCAATGAAAACTTGCTGTCATCTAACTTTCCAGTCCACTCTGCTGGCTCTTTTGCTGGTAGACTACAAATACTACATTCCTGAATATTGATGGGGAAGGAAAAAAGAAGCAAGTACATCTCAGATAACTGAGTTGGAAACATATCTACCAGTCAATGTGTAAATATGTATCATATACCCAAGGTAGGCAAAGTATCCTGATGAGACTATCCTCATGAGGGATATCTACAAATGTAAGGCATAAACCCTTAAACCGATTTGCTAAATACTCTCCTGAATTTTGCTTTGTTTGGAGAGTTCTAAGGAAGGGGAAAGTAATAGAATTTATAAGGGCAAGAAAATAAAGAGTGAGCAACTGTTGGGGCGCCTGGGTGGCTCAGTCAGTTAAGCGTCCGACTTCGGCTCAGGTCATGATCTCACGGTTTGTGGTTGGAGCCCTGTTTCGGGTTTTGTGCTGACAGCTCAGAGCCTGGAGCCTGCTTCGGATTCTGTGTCTCATTCTCTCTTTGCCCCTCTCCCACTTGTGCTCTCTCTCTGTCTCTCAAAAATAAATAGGGGCGCCTGGGTGGCGCAGTCGGTTAAGCGTCCGACTTCAGCCAGGTCACGATCTCGCGGTCCGTGAGTTCGAGCCCCGCGTCGGGCTCTGGGCTGATGGCTCGGAGCCTGGAGCCTGTTTCCGATTCTGTGTCTCCCTCTCTCTCTGCCCCTCCCCCGTTCATGCTCTGTCTCTGTCTGTCCCAGAAATAAATAAAAAACATTAAAAAAAAATAAAAAAAAAAAAAATAAATAAATAAATAAATAAATAAATGTAAAAAAAATTATTTTAATAAAAAAAAAGAATGAGCAGCTGTTTTTGTAATAATAGCCTCTTGAAGTCAAGTTGTTTAAAAATCAAATCAATAGATATTTATAGGAAATACAGATAGATTGATCATTTATAGGAAATTCATTATGTGTTTAATATCATCATAGTTCTTGATAAGTGACTTTTGTGGATGAGACTGGATGCTATTTGACTGCACACCAAATTCTAGTCATTTTTACCCCTAAATCTGACTTGAAAATGCCATACTCTGAAGTGCCTTTTTGCAGCTGTTAAACATCAGCTTGATGCTGGCAGGTAAGGAAATGAACAATTTCAAGCTTCTAAACTGGTAGGCCTATCTTCTGGTCTAAATAGACTTGACTTGAAGTTGCAGCATTTTTACGGGGAAGGGCTTTGGTGAGGAGCTCAGACCCATCATCAGCCATATCCAGACTTTGTAACTTAATTCCACAGTCTTAATTCCACTCTGGATCTCTCCCCCATTTTAGACAAAGCAGGCTACTGCCTAGGATCCAAACAAAACTGTGGGGAACAGTTGGATATATGGCAATGTTTTAAGATATAGAAATGGAAACCCAATATCCTGCTGAGATCAAATATTAACTGACTTGACACAATAACATCTGGCAGGCATACAGCCTCCTGGTTGACTTAGAGAAGTATAGATTTCATGACATTTTAATTTACACTTGGTCTTATCAATTGGTAAAGACATTTCTGTTCTTCCTCCCTGTTAAGGAACAGAAAGAAAAAGAAAATGTCTGACTTACCACTTTCCTTGCTGTGACAAATGCCTAAGAACTCATCAAAGGCATGAAGCACTGTGCTCTGAGCTGCACTCCCCCCAGAGTATTTCAGGGGCTCTGGGGAGACTCCTTCATAGATCAACCCCACCGGCATTGCTGGGTTATCCTTCCATCTAAGCAAGAGTAAAAGTCAAAGAGAAGAAGTGGGTGCTAGGAGTTAAGAGCATATTTTCTGATACAGCAACAGTGAGTAAGAAAGCAAACACAATTTCAACGGTGTTTTTAGAGCAAAAGACTGGGTATCTTTGTAGAATATATACTTAAGCATACTTCAACTTCATAACAGGCCATTGAATACAGCCCTTCCTTTCCCCAGTTGGATTATCCCAGAAGAGTAAAGGAATCCTTGACATTGATCCTATGACATATTTATTAGAAAAATTCAGTCATAAAGATGACATCAGTGCTGCTCAATAGGAATAATTTAGGGGTTCTGGAATAATCTTCACTCCTTCTGCTCATCTCAACCTTAATCACCTGATACCTTTAACTCCACAAGTAGAGCTTTGTAAGTAAGCACACACACACACACACACACACACGCCCCTTTGCTTTTCCCTGTAACAGTTTTAACGGTTGTCATGTTGAACTACCAGTGTTAAATAATGCATGACTTTGTGGGAATACCTTTGTCAAATACATTCTTGACAGCATGTGTTGATAATGAGGGCAGCAACAAAGAGAACACAATACAATCTTGCAGGTTACCAGAGGGACAGGTAGATGGACTGGAATTGAGGCTCTGGTCTTGCTCAGATGAAGTGGGTTTTCCCTGCTTCCTCTCCTCTCTTATCTCCTTTCTTCTCCCCTTCTGTCTCCCTGATTCCATTTCTTTGCCTTTTTGTGTCTGAAAACCCCTAGTTCTACCTCCAACTATTTTACTCATTTCTCTGTCACATTTTTTATAGAGTCTTAAACAATTACAGAATGTATGTGGTGACTCCATAAGATAAACAATAGCACCAAGAACACGTTATTGTACTTCCAATGTGTTAGTCTATAAACTCTCTTCACATTCATTTTCTTTTTTTAATGTTTATTTATTTATTTTTGGGAGAAAGAGAGAAAGCACAGGCAAGGGAAGGGAATAGAGAAAGAGAGGAAGACACAGAACCTGAAGCAGGCTCCAGGCTCTGAGCTGTCAGCATAGCGGGCCTCGAACTCACAAATTGTGAGATCAAGACCTGAGCCAAAGTTGGACAACCGACTGAGCCACCCAGGTGCCCCTCACCTTCATTTTCTAACTTGACCTCTTTTGAGTAGATCAAGGCAGGTGTCTAAAAACCCATTTTACAGATAAGCAAACAAAGGCTCTGAGCAGTTAATTCTCCAGGGCCACACTGTTCAAAAATGGGAAAACCAGAACTTAAATCCCAAACTTATACTTTTCTATGTTCATTTTCTCAAGACCCCCACATATGGATTTCCACTTTTACTAAGGAATAGAATCTTTTTTCTCTTATTGCCAGGAATGAGCCACTGTCCCTGCTGTGAACAGTTTAAATAACAGGCTTACAGTGATGTCTCATCTTCTTCCTATAATTCTAAAAGTCTTTTTGCTCAAGAGAAGGAAAATGCATCACACACATAAAAAAACTGTAGCCAGACTGCTCAGCTGGCTGTTCATGACTTTTGTCAAATATTTCCTTATGGTAGGAAATGCTATAAGGAGCTGGGTTGTTTGCATTGGAGAATGGTTTGGTCAGCCATTCTACGGTTTCCACTGGATGAACGTCAAAGTGGCCTTTTTAGGTGGGGTGACATCACTCTGGAAACAGATGAGGCATAGACAGCAGAGCAGGGGGAGAGCAAAGGAAGGAGTCTGATCATAAGAGGAGAACATGAGGTAGCTGTTGGGTGAGAGGACTCTATTTCAGGCAGATAGAAAATTTAATCTCAACTTTGATATTTGTTAACTGTGAGCCTTGGTTAATTAACCTCTCTGAGCCTCTAGTTCCTCATCCAAGTGATATTAGGATCTACCTTATTGAGTTATCGTGGGAGCTAATTAAAATAATACCTGCTCAGTGCCTGGAACATATTAAGCATTTGCTAAATATTAGCCATTTTACATTATTTAGAGTGAGCTGGAATCCCGCTCCCTCCATTCATTATTTTGTACATTTGTACACACCTTAGTCCTAATTTGCTTAGTCCTAATTTGCACCTACTTCCTAAAGCTGCTGCATAATTAAATGGGTTCCAGAGAATTTTCGTGACTTGTCAGAGTTCAGGACACTGCTCCAATGAAATTTCTAAACAGCATTTTAGAAATATTTGGTAATAGGTAAGACATATTGAAAACGTGAGTAAGTGGAAGAGAGGCAGTGGTCACACTGGTTCAGGGTTGTCTCTGCCATGTTGTGGATGATCTCAGATGGTCACTTTGGTCTCTTTCAACAGTCCCTCCTCATCATGACCACTTCTAGGTGTTGGACTTTCTCAAAGCTCAGTTTATGGGATTCTTGCTACTCTTACTTCCCAAGTGCTCTTATCTACTTCACTGATCTAAAAACCAACTATATTAGGAGTCTTTAAAAATGTACACTTCTACCTGGACCATTCCCCTACATTCCAGACTCATATATTAAACTGCCAGCTTACAGATATCTCCACAGAAATGGACATGTCCCAAACTGAGCTCCAGATATCCCCTCCCTTTTGCCAAATTTCTTCCTCCTACAGTCTTCCCCATCAGAGAAAATGGCAGCTCTATTCTTTCAGTGGATTGGGCCAAAACCCTAGAGTCATCTTCGACTGATCCCATTTTCTTCCTTCCTCCTGCAAACCAATAGCAGATCCCATCAACTCTACCTTCAGTCATTTCCAGAACTGAACAATACTCAATGCCTCTTCGGCCACCACCCTAGTCCAAGCCATCACCCTGATTGTGGGCATAGCTTCTTGAACGTTTTCCTGTCTTCCATTCTTGCTCTTAAATTATCTATTTTCCACGTTAGAAAATAGAGCGATGAGTTGAATTAAGACAGATCATTTCATTTGTCTCCAGACTTGCCTCTGCTGCCCTTGTCTCTCAGAAAGTAGCCAACAAGCCCTGACATGATCTGGTCTTCTGCTGTCACTTGTATCTTTCTCATTCTCCCCCATACACACTGCATTCCAGTGCTGCTATCTTCCTTGCAACAATTCCTCCATGACAAGCATGCTCCAATGTCAGGACCATTGCAATTTTTATTCCTTTTGCTTGTAACAAGTATCCAGGTAGCTTAGTCCTCACTGCCTTCAGTTATCTGCACAAATGAAGTATGGCATTCCCAGACCATAATAAATAAGTAAGAAACTTACACCACCTCTCCCTAATACTCCATGATGCCCTGTATCTTACTTTACATTTTCCCGTATCACTTATTGTTGTAACATATATTGTATAATACTTTTTAAATTATATTTATTTTTGCATGATCTGATTCCCACCATTAAAATGTAAGCTCCACAAGAATGAAGTTGCTGTTTTGTTTTATTGCAACATTCCCTGCACCAGGAACTGTGCCTGGTATATGGTAAGCACTCACTAAATAGTTGATTAATGAATGAATGAATGAATGAATGAATGAAAAAACTATTATTCTATAATTCTGTGTTATATATCTAGAATATATAAACCCAAATGTTTTTCTGGAAAGGACCCGCCAGCTTTAAAGAACCATCAGATGCTCAAATGGCCAGGAGACATCAATATTTTTTTGGTGCCCCAACATGAAGCAGATGTGTTAAAGCCACATTGAATGTGACAGAGAAGACACCAGAATGTAAGTCAAAAAAGATAAAACAAGGGGATCTACTTTCAAAAGCTATATTCTCCACCTGTGATACAATTGGTCTGAGGGAGGGAAATAGGGTTTCTCTGAGCAGTCCCATACACTCTCAGGCCCAAACTAATGATTATAAAGGAAAGCAATTACTTTCCTTTCAAATCTCTGTAGGCAAGGTTATTTTTAGTCTTTCTCATAGCCTATTTTTAGGAAATCCAAGAAATATAAACAGAAGAAAAAAAAGAAAGAAATGACATTTTTCCACAGGGGCTAACTTCCATGTGAAATTTAATGTGAGTGGGAAATGGAAAGAATAAGTTTAATCTACAAATGATGAAACGCCTAAATAAAAATGTTTTTAAAAAGTAAATGAAAACAATAAATCAAACATGGGACACATCAAGAACATAGGAGGAGATTTCAATTTTCTAAGACAATCCCATTGGGAACTCTCAAAAATCCAGATGATTTTGGCCATCAACACCTTCAATACATTTAAGATTTGGTGCTGGTCACTTAGTTGCACTACATGAGAAATATTTTTGAGGCTCAGACCGACGGGAGGCGTTTATGTAGATCACAGATAAAATGCATCACTGACCCAGAACTTATTTTAATGAAAACATAATCACCCTCTAGTGACCATTTAATCATGATAGGCAGAAATTGAAAAAGATAGCCCCAAGATTTCCATTCTCATTCCTAGAACTGTTCATATTATAAGCTATCAATACCTGTCAATATGATATACAGCAAGGCAAAAGAGACGTTGCAGATATAATTAAGGTTACTAATCAGTTGACTTTAACATAGGGAGTTACTCTACATTGTCTAGGCGAGCTGAATCTAGTAACATAAGACCTTGGCAGAGGTTTTCTCTGGCTAGTCGCAGAAGGAGAAATCAGAGAGATTTAAGTACTAAAAGGATTGGAAGTGTCATTGCTGCATTGGAGGATACCGTGTGATAAGGATTGCAGGAAGTCTAAGCTGAGAGCAGATCCTATGTGACAGCCAGCAAGAAAACAGAGGCCTCAGTTCCAAAACCATGAAGACTTGGATTCTACCAAAAACCTGAACGAGTTTGGAAGTGAATGATTCCCCAGGTTCTCCTGATAATAGCTCAGCCCAGCAGATAGCTTGACCTCAGCATTTTGAGACCCTAAGCAGAGAACCAAGCTGAGTTTGCCTGGCCTTCTGGTCTACAGAAATGTAAGATAATAAATGTATGTTGTTTAAAACTGCTGTTTTAATTTGTTAAACAGCAGTTTTTTGTTATGGTTTTCTGTTATGTTTGTGATTTGTTATGTAACAATGGAAGACTAATACACATTTAGAGAGCAAAGTGAAACACAAAGAGATTTTCCAGAATTAGGTACTTCTTAAACCCCAATGTATTTAAAATGTTTAAAAGACTTTTTTTCCTCTAATTTTACCAAAACATATCTGCATATTTTGTTTTACATTTGTTGCTAGAATCACTATTGCACAATCATATCTTTGTCTTAACCCTGATTACATGTAAAATGTGCACACAACAAGAAGAGTTCTGAGCACAGATAACCTCTCTGGGGAGGATTTTGGGATCGAATGGGTATACAGCAAAAGTCTGAATTCTGAGAAACACTCCCAATTCCATTCCACACTCTTCACCATTTTTCTTGTTTCCTCATAAACCAAGAACCCATTAACCTCAAGTTATTCTCTAGAGACCCTTCTGCTTCCCCTCTCTACTCCCTAGAGTGAGGAATGCCCACCCAGGCTGGCGTCCCCTTGGACTGTCCAGATCCACTCAATCTAGAAAAAACACTGGGTTCATGTTGTCACTCCCTTCTTGCACCCATGTCCCTTCCAGGTGCAACTTCATATTCTTTCTGTCTATAGCAATTCGGCACCTCCTGGGTATCAAGATGGAACACTAGGTGAGCCCTATGTCAAATTTTTCACCTCATCCATTCACTACCTCTACTTTTCACTATTAAAAAATAAACAAACAGGGGCGCCTGGGTGGCGCAGTCGGTTAGGCGTCCGACTTCAGCCAGGTCACGATCTCGCGGTCCGTGAGTTCGAGCCCCGCGTCAGGCTCTGGGCTGATGGCTCAGAGCCTGGAGCCTGTTTCTGATTCTGTGTCTCCCTCTCTCTCTCTGTCCCTCCCCCGTTCATGCTCTGTCTCTCTCTGTCCCAAAAAATAAAATAAACGTTGAAAAAAAAAATTTAAAAAAAAAAAAAAAAAAAAAAAAAATTTAAAAAAAAAATAAACAAACAAACTTAATTTCTCTCGGTTAATGTGAATGGGAAAGCAATTTGATTAAAACATGTCAAGGTATAATTAGTGTATCTAAAGGAAGAAATGTATCTAAGGGTAGAGTTCTTTATCTGGAAAAATTACAGTCCATGTGACAAAAGAAGAGACCCACAAATATGAACAAATGACTTGGGGTAACTCTTCCAAGAACATTAGAAGAAGGCTGGCAAGTTACTTTCTATGCTCCCATTAGCCTTAGTAACAGGGGAAGAGAATGGATATAAATGAGAGAGCATTGTGGTTACATAGTGGGCTTTTTTTTTTTCTGCCATCAGTATGGGATTCTAAGTGAATACAAATGAATGTAACATGGTGGCCTAAGGACAATTATTCTGACCTTAAATATTCATTTGTCCTGCAGATGGTACCCCACCTCTTTTATCCAAGAATGGATCCAAATGATCACTTTGTTAGCAAGGTTTCTTAGTGTGTTTATTACTATAGGAAGCTTCTGCCTCATAAGTTTGGAATATGCTACAGAGGTCTCATGCAGGAAAGCAGTTGAACTGTACTTACCCAGAGAGAAAGATCCGGATGACTGCATAAAATATGTCTGGATCAACATAATCTGGAGAAGCAATCAAAATGTGAACTTTACTACAGGCAAAAAAAGCAATTGGTTACATGTGCACGGGTCCTGCTGCTCTCTTGGGGCCACCCCCTCTATCTGATCTGCACGGAAACCTGGAAGGAAGGCAGCAGCAAGAGGGGGATGGAATGTTCTCTTCTGTAGCCCCCTCACTGGCACTGGCCAAACTTTTAAACTATTCCAAATGCTGCCCTTTTCTATTTGTGGTGCTTCCCTTTTCTGGACTTAATAACTACAAAAGAAGAGATCAAGGCCATCTTTGAAAAAATAATATTTTAAACAGACATGATATTTGAGAGAATGTAGGAAATAGAAAGGAAAAAAGCAGAGAAAAAGAATCACCAGGCTTTCACAAGAGAGGAAAACTCAAGTTGTCAATGCTCAAGCGAAGTTCTATATAGGCAACCAAGGATGGAGGAGTGGAGAGGCTCTTGCCCAGGGACCGCCACACCAGGTCAGATATAGGCTCATTTAGCTCCACGTTAAGCTGCATTCATTAATCTGTGCAGCTATTTTTGGCTCTAAGCCACTGCTTGGGGATAACTTATTCCACTAGTTTATTAACTTGTATATAAAGAAGGGTGTCCTCACATTTGTACTAAATTTGTTTTCATTAACTTATGAAGATTGTTTTCTCTTCTTCACATAATGGGCCCCTCTGTGAGCTGGTATGTTTCTTTTACCTGGATCCTGTCTATGTTTCTTTGTTTCTCTTTGAGAAAAAACAAAACAACACAGCAAAAGAAAAACAAAAAAATCCACATCTTTTTTATGAGACCCAAATAATGTCATCTTTATACCATCAGTTATCTTTTCTACCATCATACCTAGTCTCTGTTCCTTTATCTCTATGTTCTCTGAAGGCCCATGGGCTCAGGTAATTCAGATATTCCTTTGGTCCCAGCATTTCCCAATGCTCCTGAGTGGTGTCACATTCTCTCTGAGTAGAGAGAATTCTGTGACAATGTTCCATGTGCTGGCCTTTTATTGGGCCCTATTTCCATGTCTTTCCCATCTGGTGCCCTATTCCCACAAAAATGCTAAGCATTATGTACAAATTTTCTCTGAAACAGTAATGACTAGCAATAATTTAGTATTTTATCTTCTAAAGTAAAATCATTAGCCAATAGATATAAAATAATTTTAGTGTAAAAAACGTAAATAGATGTAAAAATATTCATTTATGATTGTAACAAATAAAAAAATTAGCCAATTAGGAATAAGAGGAACAATTTTGAAATGATAAAAAGAATCCACAGAAAGCCATTTCAAGTATACATTTTATACTTGAAAGATTAAAAATAAGTATTTAAAAATGTGGAACAAAACAAGGATCAACACATCCATTCAACAATACGGTGTTAGAAATTTTAGCCAGAAGAATAAGGAAAATATATATATTTAAAGAAATAAAAGTTATAATTATTATACACGAAGGAACAAAATAATTCTCAAATAATATGATTTTCACATAGAAGACCCAGATAATCTGCAGATAATTATTAGAACTATTAGAATTAATAATTAGAATTAATTAATAAGAATTTTTTCTATAAACCAGTAACAAACAGGAGTTAGTTAAAATCAAAGATACCATGTTCACTAGAAACAAAAAATAAAGTAACTATGAAAAAAAAGAAGATATCAAAGTCTCTTATTTTGAACGAAATTAAAGAAAATTTAAGAAATTCAAGAAAAAATTTGTCTCTACTGATGGACAAAAAACTCAGTATCAGTATCAAAGAGAAGAAATGTATCTAAAAAAGAGTCATCTATCTGGATAAGTTTTAGTTCACATCCAATAATATGAAGGCATGATTTCCAGTAACTTGTCCGACTACCTTAATTAGTGTTTCTGTGGTATTCTCTGATTGTCCATCTGCCTTGATCATAAGGCAGAAAGACTGGATATAATATCAAAATCATGTAAATTTTCTCCAAATTAATATACAGATTTAATGCAACAGCAGCAAAATTTTTTAATGTTTATTTTTGAGAGAGAGAGAGACAGAGAGAATGAGTGGGAGAAGGTCAGAGAGAGTAAGGGGGACAGAGGATCCGAAGCGGGGTCTGAGCTGACAGCAGTGAGCTGATGCAGGACTTGAACTTATGAACCATGAAATCATGACCTGAGCCGAAATGGCACACTCAATTGACTGAGCCACCCAGACGCCCTAGCAAAAACTTTAACAGAGATTTTTTTCAGAGCAGTTTGAAAAGCTGATTGTTTACATGAAAGACAAAATGTTGGAAATAGTACAGGCACCTCTGGGAAAGAAGGGCAAGAGACAGGGGTTTTCTTCACCTGAAAGAGATACTATGAAGCTATAGTTCTGAAGACAAATGATATCTCTGTTGGGAAAGGTAAACAATGACAAAGAGTAGGAAACCTGGAAACAGAGCCAGTCATTTAAGAAAATCTGTTATAAAACAGTGCTAATATTGCAGATTAGTGATTCTTCAAAGAAGGGACACTGAATTTATTTCCTTTGTCATATTACATATAGATAACAATTATATGTGAATTAAGGACTAACATGTGAAAGACAAAACAACAATTTCAGAAGAAAATGCAGGAAAATATACTTATCAACTATGATTATGAAATAATATCTTATGTAAGACTTCCCCAAACACAGACTTTTGCAAAAGAAATGGCAGATACTTTGACTATACGAAAATTAAGAACTTCTGCTTTCAAAAGTCATAAGGCAAACCACAATATTTGCAACACATATAACTAATGAAGATCAGGCTTCTGAGGTTTACAAAAAACTTTTAAAAAATCAGGAAGTAAAAGATAAAAGACCATTAGAAATATAAGGAAACACATGCATTCACAAAAGAGGAACATGCGTGGTGAGCACCCACAAGGACGCACGCACACACACAAACACACACACAGAAGACAGTTAAATCAGGGAATGCAGGAGTGACATCAACATCATGGTAAAATAAACGTTTTCTACTGTCTTTCCCACAAAGAACACTGGCTTAGACAATCACACACAGACAAGAGGGCCTTTGTGAAAATCCAGGAATTCAGTGGGGAATTTCCAGCACACCACTGAGCAAAGAGATCCAGAACTGGATGAATTGAAGAGGGTAAGAACATTTCACTGTGCTCACATCACCCCTTCCACAAGGCAGCACAGCTCAGTGCTAAGAGATCTCCTAGGGCTGTGATTTTTCCAGTAAGGGAAAATGAGAGCATAAGATTGCGTGCCTGGTTTCCCCAGCTGCAAGGAATGCCGCCGCGCAGACCCACTTCTTTCCCATCCCATCCAGAACACTGAGGTGTCCTGCACAACTAGGGAGCAGAGGAGCCTGGGGGTAGGGAGGGACTAGGAGAATGCCACATAGGGTTTTTGGCTGGGGGGTGGGGGATTAAAGGGAGGCAGATTATACTGATCGCCTCACAGATTCCATTAAGAACCCCTCCCATGAGATGCTGGGAATGCTTCACCCGCAGATCACCCCAACTGGCCACGGGTGCCCCTAGTGCTCAGGGTGTCTCACAGCTACACCTTCACCCACTCTGGCCAGCTCCTTGTGTGCACTGCTGAAAGCAGAAAGGGTGAGCCTCTGCTGTTGATTCGTGAGCTCCTCCAGCAAGGTGGCTGATTCTATGGGACTGGGAGAAAGCACACGACCTGAGCCTTAAACACTGCCCCAGGGAAAGCCAATGTTAGGTGGTCAGCACCTGGCCTGACTTTGCAGACCTAGAGAAGGCATACGCAATTAAAACTTTTGCCAAGAGAGGCCTCAGAATCCCTGCCAGGGCTGATGGAAGGTGTTTCTCTCCTGAAACCAGTCAGTAAATACTGGAGAAAGTGAATAAATAACTTTTTCACATAATTCCTGCAGCAATGCCAAGCTTCAAGGAGCACAAAATATCAAGGAAACATGACATTACCAAAAGAAAAAATAATTTCCCAGTAACTGACCCTAAAGAAATGCAGACCTGTGATTTGCCTGATAAAAACAATTCAGAATATTTTTTTAAATTAATTTATTATTTATTTAGAGAGTGTGAGCAGGGAAGAGGGACAGAAGGAAAGAGAGAGAGAATATTAAGCAGGCTCCATGCTTATCACTGAGCCCCCACACAGGCCTCCATCCCACGACCCTGGAATCATGACGTGAAATCAAGAGTCAGACACTCAACCAACTGGGCCACCTAGATGCCCCCAAAATATCTGTTTTAAGGAAGCTAAGTAAACTACAAGAAAACATAATAAGACAATTCAATGAAATTAAGACAACAACACATGAACACAATGAGAATTTTGACAGAGGAAAAAAAATCATAAAAAAGAACAAATTACTTGGAAATATATTTTGGCAACTGACTCTGAACGGTGTTCAGAAAATACCAAGTAGAGAACCTCCTCCTCAATTAACAGTGATCTGGTAAGGTAAGAGAACCACATATGCTCTCTTACTTCTAGGTCTAATGTGTGCACATTTTGGCTAAGAAAAGGGCAGTTCCTAAAAGCCAATGACACAGAGGATCTAAGAACACACCTGAGTTACATCTCCTCTTTTTCCCTCCATGTGGCTTCCTAGAAGAGCAGGAAAATGACACCAAGGACTGCAGCTTCTGCCCAGATGGCCAAGTGCAGGTTCATTTACTGCCTGGCTAGCCATCATCCAGTGTTTCTAAGGTTGTTGTTCAGCAAAACACAAAACATTTTGGTCAAGCACCTTTTTCTTTTAAATCTAAGTGAGTCTCTAGAGAAATAGAACATCTGCCTTTGACTCATTTACACTCATCATAATTCTGTGTCATAAGCATTAGTTTGGAAAACCTAAGGAAACTTGCTTTTTAAAGTTTGCAGGGGTAGGGATTTAGATTTTATACTGAGAAGTAGCCTCTACACAAATGAAAACTCAGCAAATCCTTGCTTTGGATCAAGCGCTATAAAACCACAGCCCCTGAATTACTGTAATATTTTCACATTACTTTAGTAATATTCATATGGTCCCACTCAGGAAAGTAACACAACAGGTGCTCAATTACTGACACCTACAACAAAGCATTGTCGATGCATAATCAAACCATACATCTGATGGCCACGACCACCGGGCAGTAAATTTTTCGTGTAATTCCAACCGTCAAAGCCACGAATTTCCACTAAATGTCTTACCATCACCTTAAGCATGACATATCTCAAAGCAAGCTCATCATCCTTCCTCCGTGTGCCCATTTACTTTGAAAATCAATCAACCCATCAAGCAGAACTTGATTCAACCTTTCAAGTGACAAATCTTTGCCAGGGGTATCATGATTTTTTTTTAACCAGCTTTGAAATCTTATATACATCCTGGACACCTCCTTCTGTCTCTGATCATACCTATACCCTGCCATTTCTTAGTCCTTTTCCTTGATGTCTCTTGTTGGTCTCTTCTGTTGCTGTGACTGCTCTAGCACCTTCTTCTTTCTCCAGATTTAGTAGCATTGTTGGTAAGGTGTAAGCAGCTCTATGTGTCTGGATGAAACCAGGGCTTACTTAAATCTGAAGCATAAGTAGGTGTGAACCAGGCAGAGGGTGAATGGGAAAGAATGTCTGAAACAGAAGAAATAGTGCATAAACAAGCCTTGAAGTAGAGGAAGTTGTAGAGAGCAAAATGGATTCTCTCATGTCAAGCAGGAGACTGCATCAAACAATGACGCAAGTAGTCAAAGGTACCACAGCTACGAGATATTGTCCCGACCAGCATCAGCCCTGACAGCCCAGAACTGAAAACAAGCAGGACCAGAGGAGGTCTGCAGGGGCCCAAGAACCATTAAATCCATTTAAAAAGGAGAGGGTTCAGGGGCACCTGGGTAGCTCAGTGGGTTAAGCATCCAACTCTTGATTTCAGCTGACATCATGATCTCACAGTTTGAGAGACCAAGCCCCACATCTGGACTGTCAGCATGGAGCCCGAGTGGGATTCTCTCTCTCTCTCTCTCTCTCTCTCTCTCTCTCTCTTTCTCTCTCTCTGCCCCTCCTCCACTTGTGCTCTCTCTCACTCCCTCTCAAAATAAGTAAAGAGGGGCGCCTGGGTGGCGCAGTCGGTTAAGCGTCCGACTTCAGCCAGGTCACGATCTCGCGGTCCGTGAGTTTGAGCCCCGCGTCAGGCATCTGGGCTGATGGCTCGGAGCCTGGAGCCTGTTTCCGATTCTGTGTCTCCCTCTCTCTCTGCCCCTCCCCCGTTCATGCTCTGTCTCTCTGTCCCAAAAATAAATAAAAAACGTTGAAAAAAAAAATTTAAAAAAAAAAAAAAAAAAAAAATAAGTAAAGAAACTTAAAACGAAAAGAAAAAAGTAAGGGGGGGGAGGACTTTTGCAGCAAATTATCAGACTCTTCCAACATGACCTCTATGCCTGACCACGAAGAAAAGGCAGCTGCCACTGAAGGCTCTGCCAGATTGATCTCCGAACAAAACCGAGATCCTTCCCCGCTTGAACGTAATAAGCACTAAGTGCCAAGAGCTGACCTGGACCAGACTGAGGCTTTCTCTCAACTGTGTGCCCACAGACCAACTTTGCATTTAGTTTGTTCACTTCCTACACCCTTCTGTTATCTTGTTATCTTCTGCTATCTTGTTTGCTTGTTGTCTTCTGTCCTGCTCTGTGTGCCATATAAGAAGCCAACTTTAATCATATGGTGAAACGTCATTGAGTTTGGAATCCTGAACATGTTTTATAACTGTGGTTAACTTTGCTTTATGATTGACTAAAGTTGACACTGTGGAAGGACAAAACTCATGTGTGCACCTTCACACCATGCTTGTGACCGAAGTTCTTTGCAGGAACTACAAGCTAGTGTCAGAAAGAATAGGTGAAGGAAAGCATGGTGTCAAATAAAGATAAATTGAAATTAAAATATTCTGGTGTCAGATCATGCTAGGTCTTGCAGAAAGATTGGGATTTTGGCTTATCCTTAAAATAATGGAAAAACGAGTGCGGGCAATAGGAATGTAATGTGATGGGCATGTATAATTTAAAATTTTCTAGTAGTCATATTTTAAAAGGTAAAAAAAAAATTTGGTAAAATTAATATCAATACTATATTTTAGCTAACCCACCATATCCAAAATATTATAATCTCAAAAGATAACCAATATAAAAATTATTATATGTTTTCTTGTGATAAGTTTTTGAAATTTTGTCTATATCCTTACAGACTTAAAATCTACTTTATGCTTATAATGCATTTCAACTTGGATGTTTAATTTTCAACAATTAACTGACATATGACTTATTCAGTACTAAAGCTGTATTTAACAAACAACTATTTTACATTGATTCAGTTTTTATGTTTCAATATCAATTCACTACTGTTAAATACAATTAAAAATTTAGTTCCCCAGCTACCCTGGCCACTTTTCAAGTGTTCAGTAGCCACATGTGTCTGGAGGCTACCTTACCGTACTGTGCCAGAAGAGAAACTGAAGAGTTGGGGGAGTAAAAGTGCTTCAGCGTGCACTTTTAAAAGCTGATTCAGGCTTCTGTGTACAGAAGGAAATAGATAAGGTAAAGGGCAGAAGAGAATCTGTTGTAGGGTCCCCTCCCTAAGGAATCTGGTGAGAAAAGACCTCAGGATAAGGGAAGACAACCTCGCTATGTGTGTAAGTGACATCCCTCACGACCCTGTAACACAAGACCACCCAATCAGACCGTATGTCTATACATTACCCATATATAGGAGACAAAGAAGTAGAAAATGCATAAAAGACTACACCATGTGGCATTCGGGGCTCAGTTTTTCGGGTACAAACCCAACTGAGCCAGTGCTGGCACAAATAAAGTTGCTTCCTGGAAAGAAAGCCTCAGTGTCATAGCTGTCTGTGCAAGAAACCTGCTACAAGACCACTGCAGAGTCCTGGCAAGTGATGATGGGAGCCAAGTTCAGAGCAAGCGATGGTAAAAACAGAGAAAAAGGAAGAGATGCAATCGATATTCCAAAAAGAAACTTTCATTTGCAGTAGTGGAGTGTTGTTTCATTCAGATCTGTCCTTCCACTAAAAACAATCCAAAAAGAGGGATAAAGGTTGCAAATATCCTAAAGACATCAAGTAGCTGAAAAGACAGGAAGGAACTGCCAAGCAAAATTTTAAGGGAAAGCAAGAACCCAGAATGGGAGGCAGAAAAACTAGGGTAGCAAAACCTCTTTTTCCTGAAGTCATTTCCCAATCCAGGTATGCCTGGCCTTGCTTTTAGTGGCTTCTCTGGATGGTAGGTGTCATAAGTAAGACCCCAGCCCCAGCCATGGGGAGGAATTTTACAGGAGACCCTGTTCATATTAAACTGGGAGTCCCAACTACCTATATCTCAACATCAGTGTGCATCAGAGCTCCCAACCCACCACTCCTTGCCCCCAAGAGACAAAATCGAAGTCACCTTGGCACGGAGCAAAACAGGATTTTAAAAAATCTGTCCCTGAAAAGTTGTGACCAATTTTTTTTTTTTTTTTTTTTTTTTTACATTCTTAGCCCAACTTTAAATTGTCTAATTGGTACATGGGCCCTCACTTGCTGAACTTGCTTCAAGATGGTCCAGAATTTTAATGTCCCCAAGAACCAGGAAGAACCAAGTACAAATATTTCTCTGCCCTAGTTCCAAAAGACTGTCTACAAACAATGTTCCAAGGACAATGAGCATTATATAGAATGGAAAAAAAAAAAAAAAAAGCAAAACAAATCAAGCCTAAACACACACACACAAAACATGACAACCTGACAACCAACAATAGGAAAAAAGAAATAACAAGAAGGAAACAATCAAGTGTCCAATATTAGAATCACACACAAATTATGACACAGCCACAAGTAGTATGTTGAAAAAAACTAAAAGTGAGCTTGAAAATGTCTCTAGGGAACAGAAAAGTATGAAAAATAAACAGATTAGATAGTAATAAAATATAACTTCTGGAAATGAGACAATAAAATAACCTTTTCATTATATGTATTCAGCAACAGACTAGAAGCAGTTGACAATGAGTTAATTAGATTAGAAGAATTAATGCAGCACAGAGAAATAAAGAGATGGGGAAAAAACAGCAAGGCTAGAAGAGAATGGAAGATAGTGGATCAAGGTCTAACATCCTCAATTAAAGTTGAAGAAGGAAAACAGAAAGAGAGTGGGGCACAATTTGTGAGGATGTGATGGCTAAGGACTTACCAGAATGATAAGTCGTATCAGTTAAAGAAGCATAATGAAACCAACCCATAATAAAGGGAACAACACAGACCCATAAAGAGAAACTCACAAGCAGATCAGAAAAAGATAGGTTTCCCTGACATCTAACTTCTTAGTAGTGACAATGGAAGCTAAAAGATATTGTACGGATTTACTCAACATCTAAAGGAATATTGTTGCTAGCAAATACATTCTTTAGGCATTGGAGTGAAACAGGGCAATTTTCAGACCAGAGAGTTAGCCAGCAGCAGGTCCTCACTAGAGGAAATCCTAGTAGCAAAAGAGATGTGTGCAAAGGAGTGAAGGGCAAAAAGAAGGTTATAACAGGTAAGCAAATCTGAGTGAATCTTAACCATATGCAACAATAATAATCACTGTAGATTTCTGGATATTTTTGATGTGTGATATGCAATGTATATTCTTCCTTGTAAGCCTAAAAACATCTTTTGTGAAGACTCATGGGACTCTTCAATATTTTGAGAACTGGTTTTGTGTGGGCATGTTTCTTGATTTTATGCATTGACATGAGAAAATAAGATTCAAGGTAAAATATGGTGGGTCAGGTGACTAGGGTATACTGAGGTTACTATGTGTAAGTAATCCACGAGTGAAGACAACTTTAGAAATATGAATGGAGTCGTTATTATCCCACAGTATTTAGCAGAGAAGAATCCCAGTGTTGATTATTTTCCACTTTGCTTTATTTACTTTCTATTATTATTATTTTCAAAGTTAACCTTTGATAACTTTGGATAACTTTTATTACTACCAGAGGTTTCTCTCATCAGTACACAGTTCTGACTGCAATACCTTCTTCAGACTGCACAGGGAGCTGAAGATCCAGAAATCAGTAGGCTGGGAAGGTAGGGGGAATGACTTTCACCAAGAAAATCGTAATGCCTTAACATAAACCAAGGGTACTGGATTTAATTATTGGCGTTTATAAGCCCAAATCATAGAGCTGCCCAACATCTAGACAGTCTCTCTTACTAATTATAAATTAGTAAAAACTTATCAGTTACCAAAAACAAAAAACAAAAAAACAAAACAAAACAAAACAAAACATTTACCAAATATTGTTATATACAATGTCAACAATGCTTTCAACAAATCTAAAAATATCTTAACTGCATGCCACTTTTAAGCTTTAATTTAAGATAAACAAAAATGGAAACAATAATTTTGTTTCCAATCAGTTGTAGACAAAGGAAGTTTACAAATTAGGAAGAAAACTTCCTTAGGCAAAATTAAGTGAGCCAGCCAGAAGAGGGTAGCAGCAGGAATTCACACTATCATTTAGTACCAACTCACCGAGTAAGAAACCTGACTTAAACACATGCCAAACTCTTAGAAGGAAACATTTTGACTCCTTGCTATCATTAAAGGAAAAATTCTTACAGGCAGCAATCTGTCAAGGAGAAGATGGAAACTGTGTTGATTCAGAAGGAAATACAAGGCAAAACTTTCCGTGGCATTTTGGAGAGAAATTTCTCTCTCAGCGTTTCTAAGGAGGAAATTAACTCTTAGAAACAGGAGGTATTCAGAAACCTGCCAAAAGACATGCTTGTGTAATCGGGATGCTTGGAAATCCGAACATATTTTAGCCTTCCAACAGAGCACAATGCCCAGGCCTGGTTGAGCTCTCTGCAAATCACCCAGAAAAGGGGAGCTAGACACGGATCTTACAGGTGCACAGCGCTGACACTCAGCCAGCAATGCACAGTGTGGGTGTGGTCTAGAAGTCTAGTGCTGTGACGGACTTCCGCCTGAAGAGGAGTCCGTCTGCGCTGAGGACTAGGTTAAGGTTGTGAGGTGGAATCACCTGTGGGCTGGGCAAAGGCCCAGTTATAACATGGGGGTTCTCAGAAATATAAATTGAAGCCTTAAAATAAAGAGTACCTTCTCCTCTGCGTTGGGCATGTTTTCAAGCTATCCTGCCTGGAAATGACGTAATTATGGAAGAAGGGAGTAGAGCACACAACTCTTGCTAAAGCTGAGCCCAGAAAGAAAAAAAAAATTCATGAGCTCCATTTGGTGTGGGGGGAGAGGCAGCAGAGGGGAAAGTGCTGCTGAGCTCTAAAGATCATCAGAAAAAAGTCATCAACTACAAACCAGACACAATGACACAATTTATGTGATTCCTTACACCTGGCAGTTTCCAGGGGCACCTGAGTGGTGCAGTTGGTGAAGTGTCTGACTCTTGATCTCGGCTCAGGTCCCGATCTCAGATCTCACAGCTCGTGAGTTCAAGTTCCAGATCAGGCTCTGTGCTGACAGCATGGAGCCTGCTTGGGATTCTGTCTCTCCCTTTCTCTGCCCCTCTCCAACCTGTGTGCTCTCTCTCTCTCTCTCATAAGTAAAACTTAAAACTTAAAAAATAAAAAAATAAATAAATAAAAAACCCTTGAAGTTTCTAGTATTTGTTATTTTTATCATTTCATTTTTCTGTTTACTGTGGCTGCATAACAAACCACTCCCAAGTGAGGGGCATGAAACAACCAGTATATGATGCTCTTGGAATCTGCGGGCTAGAAATTTGGACAGGACACAGGGGACAGGACACAGGACGGGACACAGGACACACTGCGTGTCACAGTATTTGGGCCCCCAGGTGGATGACTAGAAGACTGAGGACGGTTTGAAGGTGGAAATCTAGAGTCATCCAAGGGTTCATTCGCTTCCATGGCAGCTTCCAACTAGAGCACCTACATATGGCCTCTCCGTGAGGCCTGGTGTTCTCACTCACAGCATGGTGGCCTCAGAGCAGGTGGCATTTTTACGTGGTGATTCAGTATACAAGGTAACAGTTGCATCACCCCCTCTAGCCTTCCCTCAAAGCTCACGCAGCATCACTTCTGCTGCGTGCTATTGATTACGGGCATGTCACAGGCCCACCAATACCACAAGTGAGGACACAGCCTGCACTCCTTGAGGACAGGCACGTCAGAGCCACATTGGAAAGGAGCCTATGAGATAGAAGATTTTGTGCCTTGTTTGGAAAATGCAGTCTGATGCACTCCTGTTTCACTGCGGTGACTACAGATACAACTTTTAGAATAAATCATGCCTGTGTGGGAAAATTAACTTTTTAACAAAACAAGGAAAGTAGCCCTGCAATCTCCCAGGCCACCAGACTCCTGCAGGGGATAATGGAGACAGAGCACTGGGCTGGCCTGGGCTGAGAAAGTGACTCTGACAATGAGCACTAGGAAAGCTTGTGACAGACAGGACTGTGCCCTCTTACTGCAGCAGGCAGTGTGACAGGGTGAGGGGTCTCTCATGAGTTTCCAGACTACTCACTTCTGTTCTTTCATACTAATGGGGTTTGGGGGTCATGGGGGTCTGGAGCTGACTGCCAAGAAGGAATTCTTGAGGTGTCTTTGGTGCAAAAAGGTGATCCTATGAAAGCACAGGGACAGAACCCTTGGGCAGTAAATGCTGCACTGGGGTTGTGCAGAGTGACTGGTTATATACTATGGAGTTGGGGGGAGCCTCCAGAGGGACTTTGACATGCTAAAGGGGATGCCTAAGATACCTGAGGCCTTGCTATTGTCAAGCTAAGGTTGTTTTCCTTCTAGTAAGGCATTAACATTATGACAGAAGGGGGTTCCTGGAGAAATGGTACACTCTGTATTTGCCTCAAGTACTTGTTAAGGGGCTGCAGATTATAAAGAAATGTAACTTTACCTGCCATTTCCTTCTTGCCTTTGTTCCCCACATCACGAAGGAGGAACGGTAATATTAGGGCTCCAGGAAACTGAGTCCACAGGTTTCTGGAGATTAGGCTACTGATAAGATTGCCTTTTTATTACAATTTACTAAGACATTTGTAAACTTACTAAGACATTTGTAAACTCCTGTCCTGCACGACTATAATTTTTATCCGTTAACCATCTGTTTCCCCTTTCCTTTGTTCTTGGGCAGCCAGAAGTGCCTGACAAATATCACACATACTCCACCTGAGGTGGGGTGGGGGAGGGGGGATGCAGGGTGTCAGCTTGCCTTATGCTCCCTTATCAATATGATCTGAATGCACCTGCAGTGTCACTTCCCCTGGTCTTGATGTCCTGACTAATAAACTCAGGGTACCTTGTTAAGGCTCAAATCTATGTCACTCAGTTTAGAGAGCTTGTTTGATGTGATCAGGAGGGCTTTAAAATTAAAATTCAGGGAAGTGGAGGAAGTGTGGATCTGAAATATAAAATAGGATGTTGAATGGAAATAATACATAGTCCTGTGACTTCTGATGGACTTCCACTAGTGCAGAGAGTCTGAGATGACAAATAAATTTACTCCCTTAATAAAAAGTAATAAAGCTGGTGTCCTCCCTTTCTCCCTCCCTCCCTTGCTTCCTCCTGTCCTGTTTCCCATAAACCTCTCCTTTCCTGGACTCCCTCTATTTGTCAGTGAAGCAGGATCCATGGAAACTGATAACTTAGATCCTTACCCTCTTGTTAAACAGATCACACCCCTCTCCCACACCTTCTTCAAACACACAATTACATTTTCTAGATTCTTCTGATAAAGGAGTTAAGAGCTGCAGTCCTTAGGATAAGATTAACCGGCCACACCTGTAACAACTCCTCTTTAAACTAGCCTCAGAGGAGGAGCAATGGAAGGCCCCTCAGATAAGGCCCAAAGCCAAGGTCAGTCATCTCAGCTTCCACTAGAGAACAAAGAATGAGAGAGGCTTTAGAGAGTGTAAGGACAAACTCTCTCATATCACAATTCTGTCCTTCAGTAACCTAACATTGCTGGATAGACCTTATACAACCAATGTCGTGTGCTCCACCCTTTCAGCCCCAGCTTCGTTACTGTAAGACCTCTACATGCAAAGAACATTTTGGCTAGCCAGAAGAGGAAACAACTGAATCACAAGAGATATAAAGAACGATAAAACCATGAGAAAGTCACTGCAAACTGAGAGTTCATTTTTCAGTAGCATGAACAACATTTGGTTGCCTTAAAACAAAGACATTGACATTTTGACATTTTATGTCTTCCCGAGCAAAGCCCTCAGCCTTCAGAAGCCTCATACCATGCATTTGTCCTAAAGTTCTGGTGATATCCTGAATGCAGAGTCTCAGTCGCTGCAGAGCTTGAAGCAACAAGTTCTGGCTGGGCTGCAAGATGGCATTCACTGCCTCAACAAGTGCCTGAAGAGGAGATTCATTCACTCAATTCATTAACATTCAGTCCACTGAGGTAGAGCAGCAAAGCTGTGGGAATCTAGAAAAAGGGGACCCATCTGACTGCTGGATTGTTAGGCAGGGCTCCCCAGGGGCATTCCTAAACTAAATATCCTGTGAGGTTTTCCTGAGAGCCAGAATCTTTCTGGGCACCCTTCAGATAGATCCCTAGTTAAGACTTTCTGGAGCTTTTCCATTGACTGCTACTTCTTGTACCTCTCAAGGGCATAACTCTAATCAATTTTGTTCTTTCTTCTGGATTTATCTCATATTATTAATGGGGTTTTGGAGTGGTGGGGGTCTGGAGTCAATGGCCAAGAAACAATTTTTGAGATGTCTTTGGTGCAAAAAGGTGATCTTATGAAAGCACAGGGACAGGACCCTTGGGCACTGGAGTTGTACAGAGTGACTGGTTATATACTATGGAGTTGGGGGGAGGCCTCCAGAAGGACTTTGATATGCTAAAGAGAACGTCTAAGATGCCTGAGGCCTTGCTGCTGTCAAGCTAAGGTTGTTTTCCCTCTAGTAAGGCATTAACATTATGACAATAGGGGGTTCCTGGAGAAATGGTCTGCTTTGTATTTGCCTTAAGTATTTGTCAATGGGCTGCACGTTATAAAGAAATGTAATTTTACCTGCAATTTCCTTCTTGCCTTTGTTCCCCACAACACTGTGGAGGGGAAGGTGATATTAGGGCTCCAGAAAACTGAGTCCACAGGTTTCTGGAGATTAGGCTATTGATAAGATTGCCTTTTTCTTGTAAAGACCTTTGTAAGACCTTTGTAAACTGATGGAGACTCATGTCCTGTATGACAGTAATTTCTATCAGTTAACCATCTGTTCCCTCTTTCCTTTGTTCTTGGGCAGCCAGAAGTGCCTGAGAAATATCACACATATCCCACTTGGGGAGGGGATGGGTTGTGCTAGCTTGTGTTTGGCCCTCAGCTTGCCTTATGGTCCTTCATCATTATGATCATTTCTACTTCTAGGACCTTGAACTAGGGCAGCCTCACTCCTGAGCTCTGTTGTACATAAAATCAGACAGAGTCTGTAGATCCCATAGCATCAATGAGCTCCATTCACCAGGAAGACTTCCTTGTCCTCGGGCAGTTTCTACCTTATTTGAGCTATATTTTGAAGACCAATGCTTTACTCTGTATCTTTCAGTGAACTAAACACACGAAGGAGAAGTAAAGTAAGCATATAGTTTCACTTTTGAGACTGAAAGAGGGTGCTAAGGTAATCATCCCATGATCTGGTCACTCTACTGAGGACACAGTAAGCACTCAAAGAATGTTCACCAGGGAAGGTAGTGAGGAAAGACTTAAATCTAATCTAAATATCTTTGTGCAAGGCAAGCATTCCCTAGATGATCACCTGTCACTCCACCTTCATTTGTTTTATACCTGAACTTTCTGTTATCTACCTGACCCCTGAAGGAGTTCAAATATGCAAGCTCAGGGCTAGGTATTCTCAATGAGGGTTCACTGTCCTCTGAAGAGGGTTCACTGTTTTCTGACACTTTTGCATAACAGTTTTCTCTGCCAGGAATGAATACCCACTTCCATTCTTACTTCCTGCTTAATTCCCATACATCACTCAGATTTTAACTTCAGCTGTCATTTCCCTTTGCCTGATCCTGCAAGTCTGGATTAGGTCTTAGATGTTTTTTCATGAAAAACACTGGGTTTTTGTTTTTGTTTTTGTTTTTTTTTCTTGTTACCCCATACATCAGTCCATCTTTCTCTACTGGATGGTGAGCTTCTATGGCATCCAGAACAGTATCTGTCTTGTTCTCCCAGACATACATTACTCAGAACAAGACATGTCAGTTGAATGGTTGAATGGTCATTCCAAGTGATGCAGTAGTTGAAGAAAGGGAGAGCTGTGGGCTAGAGATCAGACCTCTTTTCCCAGACATACACCAAGTAGGACAAGGCCGATATTCATCTATAATTATTAGTTCTCTACAGGGAAAGGGACTTGGTGGGAAGTAAAGCTCAGACTAATTTCTCATTTAGGACAAAAAAAAAAAAATGCCATGAAGAAAATACCTTAATCCCAGGTACTGCTGCTTTCTCCACCAAAACAGTCACCAGTATAAAGCCACGCAGGCTTTCTTCCCCAGGAAATGAGAAAATTACGTCCAAGTTCCTTGGGAAGGAAATGACCACATGTTTAGAGAGGTTTGTACACTGTGGTGTGAGCAGGGCCCAAAGACCACCTCAGAGCCAGACAAATGCAAGAGCAAGTAGACTTGAAGAAAACCCCTCTCATCTCTGTAGAATAGCTCTGAGGAGGAGAATCTGCCTCCAGCTCTGCTCCAGAAAGGAAAGAGTGCAGACTTATTCAAGACCATGGTCAAGGACCAGAGGACTCTCAAAGTCTAGCATGGCCTCCCAGTGGAACAGCTGACATATAAGTGGGCAGGCACTGCTGATTCTCCACAGGGCCAGTCTGTGGCCCATCACACCATCCCCGTCAGGAGCAGGGGCAGTCTTAGAGGTATAGTGACCACAGACAACAGCTAATTTCATGCTCCTTTTTTAGACTTGAAACTATGGCCCAAGGAAGCAAAATGGTTTCCCCAAAGTCATGCAGCTGATTAGTCACAGGACCAGGGCAGGAATATCTCATAACTCATGTGAGTGCTTTCTCTCATCAGTGACCTTTTTCCCCAAGTGCTGTATTACGTAAGAATGACAGCTGCAAGACCGTCATAGAATCATCTTTAAAAGACCAGCTATCTAGATTCAAATATCCCAGATGTCAGTCCAATCTGCAAAACCTAAAATTTCACTCCATAAATCACTTCTGTCTCTAACATTTTAAGCATGACCAGAGATGAAAAAAAAAACACAAAAGAAAAATAAGTCAGGAACTCCATTGTGCCAGCGAAGTTACACTTGTGTGGAAAGTGGCTTCTTCATCCTTCCAATCTCCATCTGCTGAGCTACAGTTTTTATACAGAATGCCTTCATTGAGCTGAGGAGAGGCAATGTCAATTTAGAGGCTAATTTTGCTCTCTGGGGAAAGAGGAGCCTGAGGATGTCTGGACCAAACCTGGCCCATGAGCTCCAGTCCATGTAAAACAAGATATTTCAAAGGGATTCTTCTGTAGCTATAGAAACCACTCTACAATTTTGGCCTTTCATACAAGCTATGGTGAGACCATAGATCTTTTTCAGGTCTTAGACTTCAAAGAATCACAGAGGATTTAGAGAATTTTTAAAGTCTTTTTTCTTTTCTTTTCTTGCATTGAACTTTATTTACTTCATTATGAACAGACTTGAAAATATAGTAAAGAAAATTAATCCCCTAATCCTTACAAAGCACAGGGACCATTGTTAATTTTTGGACTTTTAATTTTTGGCACATTTCCCTCTAATCTTTTTTTCAGGCATTTTTATTTTTATTTTTTAATTTTTTTAATTAAAATTTTTTTTAATTTAGTGACTCATCAGTTACATATAGCACCCAGTGCTCATCATAACAAGTTCCCTCTTTAATACCCATAACCCATTTATACCATCCACCACCCACCTCCCTCCATTAACCCTCAGTTTGTTTTCCATCATTAAGAGTCTCTTACGAAAGAGTGCCTGGCTGGCTCAGTTGGTTAAGCGTCCAACTTTGGCTCAGGTCATGATTTCACAGTTGCTGAGTTTGAGCCCTGCATCAGGCTCTGTGCCGACAGCTCAAGCTGGAGTCTACTTCAGATTCTGCGCCTCCCTCTCTCTCTCTGCCCTTCCCCCACTCATGCCCTCCCTCTCTCTATCAAAAATAAACATTAAAAAGAATTTATAAAAAAAATTACAAGAGTTTCTTATGTTTTGCTTCCCACTCTCTCTTTTTTTTCCTTTCCATATGTTCATCTGTTTTTCTTCTTTAATTCCACATATGAATGAAATCATATAGTATTTGTCTTTCTGTGACTGATTTATTTTTGTTAGCATAATACTGTCTAGCTCACTCCACGTCTTTGGAAATTGCAAGATTTCATTCTTTTTTTTTTTTTTAATGTTTGTTTATTTATTTTGAGAGAAAGAGTGCAAGCATGAGAGGGACACAGAGAGAGAGAGAATCCCAAGCAGGCTCCGTGCTCAGTGCAGAGCTACATGTGGGGCTCCATTTCATGAATGTGAGATCACAACTATGATATCACAACCTGAGCAGAAATCAAGAGATGGAGGTTCAACCAGTTGAGCCACTCAGGTGCCCCATGATTTCATTCTTTTTGATGGCAGAGTAATATCCCATTGTGTGTGTATGTGTGTGTGTGTGTGTGTGTGTGTGTGTATGTATATATGTATGTATGTGTGTATGTGTGTATATATCATATCTCCTTTATCCATTCATCAGTCTGTGGACATTTGGGTTCTCTCCACATTTTGACTATTGTTGATAATGCTGCTATAAACATTGGAGCACATGTACACTATGAATCTATATTTTTTTTTATCCTTTGGGTAAATACCTACTGGTGAAATTGCTGGATCATAGGGCAGTTCTATTTTTGACTTTTTGAGGAACCTCCATACTATTTTCCACAGTGACTGCATCAATTTGCATTCCCACTAATACTGTAAGAGGGTTGCTGTTACTCCACATCCTCGCCAACATCTGTTGTTTCCTGTGTTGTTAATTTTAGCTATTCTGACAGGAGTGAGGTGGTATCTCATTGTGGTTGTGATTTGTATTTCCCTGATGATGAGTGGTTTTGAGTATCTTTTCATGTGCCTGTTAGCCATCTGGATGTCTTCTTTGGAAAAATGTCTATTCATGCTTTCTCCCTATTTCTTAACTGGATTATTTATTTTTCGGGGTGTTGAATTTGGTAAGTACTTTATAGATACTAACCCTTTATCTGATATGTCACTTGCAAATATATTCTCCCATTCTGTAGACTGCCTTTCAGTTTTGTTGGCTGAAATAGTTCATCTTTGCTTGTTTCCCTTGCCTCTAGCAACATGTCTCATAAGAAGTTGCTATGGCCTAGGTCAGAAAGGTTTCTGCCTATGTTCTCCTGTAGAATTTTGATGGTTTCCTGTCTCACATTTAGGTCTTTCATCCATGGCGAATTTATTTTTGTGTTTTGGGTAAGAAAGTGGTCCAGTTTCTTTCTTCTGCATGTTGTCATCCAGTTTTCCCAAAACCATTTGTTGAAGAGGCTGTCTTTTTTTCCATTGGATATTCTTTCCTGCTTTGTCAAAGATGAATTGACCACATAGTTGGGGGTCCATTTCTGGGTTTCCTATTCTGTTCCACTGATCTATGTGTCTGTTTTTGTGCCAGTACCATATTGTCTTGAGGACAAATGTCTTGAGGACAAGCTTTGCATTAAAGCTTGAAGTCTGGAGTCGTGATGCCCCCAGTTTTGCTGTTCTTTCTCAGGATTGCTTTGGCCATTTGGGGTCTTTTGTGGTTCCATACAAATTTTAGAATCGTTTGTTCTAGCTCTGTGAAAAATGCTGGTGGTATTTTGATAGGGATTGCATTGAATGTATACATTGCTTTGGGTAGTATAGGCATTTTAACAATGTTTGTTCTTCCAATTCATGAGTATGGAATGTTTTTTCCATTTCTTGTGTCTTTTTCAGTTTCTTTCATAAGTGTTCTATAGTTTTCAGAGTACAGTTCATTTACCTCTTTGGTTAGGTTTATTTATATGTATCTTATTGTTTTGGGTGCAATTGCAAATGGGATCAATTCCTTTATTTCTTTTTCTGCTGCTTCATTACTGATGTATAGAAATGCAACATATTTCTGGGGCACCTGTGTGGCATAGTTGGTTGAGCCTCTGATTCTTGATATCAGCTCAGGTCATAATCTCACAGCTGTGAGATCCAGCCCCACATTGGGCTCTGCATTGAATGTGGAGCTTGCTTGGGATTTTCTCTCTCTCCCCTCCCCTCCCCCACATGCTCTGTCTCACAATAAATAGACATTTAAAAAAAAAAAGAAAAGAAAAGAACTGCAGTGATTTCTGTATGCTGACTTTATGTCCTGCAACTTTGCTGAATTCATGTATTCATTCTAGCAAATTTTTGGTGGAGTCTTTGGGTTTTCTAAAAAGAATATCATATCATCTATGAATAGTGAAAGTTTGATTTCTTCATTGCCAATTTGGATGCCTTTTATTTCTTTTTGTTGTCTGATTGCTGAGGCTAAGACTTCTAGTACTATGTTCAGTGGTGAGAGTGAAATATTCCTGTCTTGTTCTTTTTCAGGCATTTTTAGATAGTTTATATACTATATACAAAATTTGATGTGCTTTCCTTTTCATTTATTTGTAAGCTTTTAGTTAGTATGGATTATAAAGTTAGTGAACGATTTCTGAGAACTTACCTGATTTCCAGGGGTCTAGTCAAATTTCAGTATCGATAACCACAAAGAGAAAAAGGAAGTAAAAGAACAAATCAGTTTCTAAACTGGTATGCGTTTTGAGAGGACATAGACACAGGCACATACATTTGTGTCCAAATGCACATGCACACACACACATCCATGCACACTTTGGATGTCACAGGTCGTGACTACACTGTGGGTCTGAAGGAGAGCACAATGCTCCACCCCAAATGCACTGCTTTGGCACACTGATTATTTGAACTAATGTTATGTAAGAAAGAGCTGGCACAAGAAGGACATTCTGACTTCCTTTGTTCCCCTGAAAGCAGGAAATAAATCTGGTATGTGACAGGTACCCAACCTGTACCAGGAAAATTAACCCGAGAGGGAATTTAGGGCCAAGAAGCCTGTGTAAATACACCTTCACTAATTTGATAACCCTAAGCCCAAACCCCTATGTCTTGTCAATTCTTCCCAAATGTATTGTTTTCTTGTCTAAAGGTACAAAGTCTTCCCGTTTTGGTCACTTGTCTGAGTCTCATATTTTATGGGCTCTCATAGGTAAAATAATTAATTTCATTTTTCTTCTATTGATCTGTCTTATGTCAATGTAATTATCAGACCAGGCAAAGAACCTAGAAGGGAAGAAAGGAAAAATTTTCCTTCCCTGAAAGTCACTGTGTGACAAGGAGTAAGCTAAATCTCCACTCACACGGGAGCCCAAGAATATTTAGCCTGTGGCCACCATGATAAATTATCTTATTCCTTTTATATATTTGTCATTGCCACAAACCCATATTTATGTTATAATTATTATACTCTTACTTACCTTTAGCATCAGATCAAGTTTCACTTCCTCACCAAGCTGTTTCCTGATTTTTAAAGCCTGCATTGATATAATTGCTTTGAAATGCTTAAGGGCTATTGCTTATGTCCCTCTTTGACATTTGTCTTGTTCTTTAACCATGTTGGTGCCCTTTGCTTCCATGTCTTCCATTTCTCTACAGCACTTAGCTCTATGGAAGGCATATTAAAAGACTCCAAACTTAATCACCAAGAAAGCTAACTACTGAGCCCCAGACTGTGTCTGCCTCTCTGGGATGCAGCCCTGCTCACTCACTCACTGGGCAACTAGCCCCTTGTTGTTGTATTGTTGATTTAACCATTCCAGTCCAGACATTTTTTTTTCCCTTCAACCTTTCCTGTTTCTCTCTTTCTCTTCAAACCAGAAATCCAGCTGACTCAACACCCAATGCCTTGACAAGAATTATTTCTGCACATACATATATTATTTCTTTCTGTCAAAACTCTGAGTCAGATTCAGCAGCTGGTCACTAATTTTGTTATGAAAGAACTGGTCAAAGATCACGATTAATATTATGGAAAATGTATCCTCCCAAGCCTCAGGCTTCCTTAGAGAGATGAGATGGCCTCCCTTCTTCCAAGAAGCACATAAATTAGCCCCAAAATCTATAATGTTATATTAAGTGTTTAATCATCTAGAACAGATTCCCATCATCTCCTCTGGCATTCTTGTGGTACCTACAACCCTCAAGCTGAGGAAGTTCTTCCTCACATCTAACCTAAATGTCCCTTTAGTTATTTTATTAAGTTACAAAAGTACTATTTCTTGTACCTACAGCCTGAAATAAATTTGGTTGTGATAATAAAGTTCAAAGGGAAATTTAACAATTCACCTTTTCCACCCATTCTGATTAATTATTGTTTGTTAAAAACTCACACTATTTTTTCTTTAGACCAATACTTATCTACATTCCCAGCCCAACTTTCCAAGGATTGATGCCAGCTAGGTAGAAGAGATAGCATTATTAATCAAATTCTCAATCTAACTTTCTAGAGCCCTACTCTTAATTCACCTATAATCATAATCATAATCACAATCATTTATGATCATTATATCAGGATGACTTATTGAAGTCACTGGCCCTAATTTGACATGAATGGAAGGCATGTTGTGGAATGGAAATTTGATGAGAGAGAATGAATGAAGCCTAATTATGCAAGAGCTTGAAGGTCAAGTTAAGAAATTCAGATTGGATGTGGAAGAAAACAAGAAAAAGTAGCCTGCTCCAATGTATTCAGAGTGGATTGAGAAGAAACTTCCGGGACATGTAAATTTTGAACTTGAACACAAGTTCTTTGGAACCATAAAGCAGACACTAAATATGAACATCTAGAATCACACATAGCTGAAAACGCCAGGCCTTTACTGTAAGGAGAGGAAGTTTCCATCAATTCACATCCAAAGCACTCACTCCCTGTCTTACCTTTCAGGATCCCTAGTGGTCCAGTTTGTCAGCACCAAGTCTGCATGGACCAGGATAGGAGGGATGCCCAAGTTCCTGGAGACTTCAACAAAGGGAAGGGCAAGATTTCTTGGCAGAACCTTTTGGATATAAATACAGGAAATTAGCATACACCAGAAAGAATGCAGCAAGGGAAGTAATCTGATTGCCCTTTACTCTAGTAATCCTGTGGTAGAGAAATGACCTGGGCATAAAATTGGAATTATCTGAGTGACCCATATACACACACCTCACTCTCATATTGTTTTCTCTTAACATTCTAGTGGATATAATGTGTATGAGTACAATCTGAAATATATATGAAAATTACAAAACTGGAACACATACGTATACATAGCGTATAAAATAATCTCTGAAAACTGACTCTGCAAAGAAGGGCATCACCAATGTTTAAACATAAACTGGGGGCTGAGTTGATGAGCAGTGGGAAAAATATCTCTAACTCTTTATATATCTACTTATCTATTGACAGAGATGTCTACATAAATATGTATGTGTGTATTTGTTTGTATAAAACTACATATATACATACATGTGTATGTATACACACATATATGTGTGTGTTTATGTTTCAATCAGGAACAGGAATGGGGAAGACAGAACACTTCATCCTGTGTGGCAGCCAACTCTGTTCATCACTTCATAAGTCAAACCCAATAACAACTTCGAGACGGTCCCTATTTAACTCCTAAGTTATCCAAGGAACACTCCAGAGAGACATATCTGCCCACAAGTCCAGAAAAACTACTCAGATCTGTGGGAGATGGGGGGAGGCGGGGGGGGGGGGGGGCGGGGGTTCTCTATCTGTAGACAAAGTTAAATTGGTTTTGATACAAAATAACATTCTTATGCTCCCTATCTCCCACTTGCATTTTTATTTCCCCCTAGGATAAAAGTATCTATTAAAGAAGTGTTGCTTCTGCTTTTGCTTTCCTTAGATTTTTAGACTTGGGACAGAACTGTTTTTCAGGTAAGAAACAAAAAGAACTATAGAGTTTTAAAATTCAAACTTAAGTTTAGTTTCCCTGAGTCAGGGGTTGAGAAGGGCAATGCAAAAGTGAGGTGTCTATTTAGGTAAAGAGTTAGAAGAGATGTAGAGAAAGTTGGAGATGATCCCAGGCCATGGACAGGGGAATCCCTGGTAACCTGGAAGTAGATGGACACTCCACGAAACTGAAGGCTTCCTCCCCTGTCACCCTTTCTCTACCCCTTCCCCATATCTGGGATTACGGTTTGGAGACACAAGGGGGAGGGAGGCCCAGCGGGACATTTTGTAGTGTGCCTAGATTTCAAAGTTTTTATATCAGATGTACATTTTTTTTTTTTTAATGAGATGTACTGACATTTAAGAACTCTGAAGCACATCTATATCTTCTTCTTCTCTCCTTTCTCATGTTCCCTTCCTTTTGTCACAGGGGGGTTTCCTCTGTTTACTTGAAAGAAAACAGGCATCCTTCACCAAGCAAACAAAATAGGCCTGGGCTGCTCAGTGAACCACGGAGTACTGGAACAAGTAACTCTGATTCCTGGAAAAGGGACACTTAAACAAAATGAAAGGGAGTGGTGCTTTTTTACTGCTGTTAATGGAACTCAGAGATTTCATGTTTCCAGGTTGAGGTTTTTTGTTTTTTGGGTTTTTTTTTTTAAATGTTTATTTATTTATTTTTGAGAGAGGAAGATAGAGAGAGAAAGAGAGAGAGAGAGAGAGATGCAGGGGAAGGGGCAGAGAGAGAAAGAGAATCTGAAGCAGGCTCTGTGTGGACAGCAGAGAGCCCGATGCAGGGCTCGAACTCATGAACTACGAGATCATGACCTGAGCTGAAACCAAGAGTCAGATGCTCGACTGACTGAGCCACCTGGGCACCCTCCAGGTTCAGGCTGAAACTATAAAAGGTTAAGTAAAGATTTAGAAGAGATTTAAATGAATTATTAAGAGATCAATAATCAGTAGAAAGAGCAGAGTATTAAAAAATTAAAATTAATCTTGTTAATGTCAATGGGTGCCTTTTAGGGAAAGAAGGTTACATTAGTGAATCAGAAGATCTAAGCATGGCCTTGCATTTTACACTAACTTGCTATCTGACTCTGGAGAAGGATTTTTGTCTTCTGTAGTCCCCAGCTGTCTGTAAAATGGGCACAGTGGAGTTCTGTTTACTTTATGGGATTGAGAAAATCAGGAGATAATATATGTGCATAGGAATACAGAATGCTGCAAGTGTAAGCTATTATTAAGTTTCTTTTTTTAATGAGATCTCAGTTCTTGCCTTCATATGCAACTTGTTAAACATTCTTGCCAGAAAAAAAAAAAAAAAAAAAGATGTGAAAGCAAATGAATGGCTACAACTTCTAAAGAAAATTAGCTTCTTAGGGAAAAAATTTCTCTCATGTAAGTGGGCCATTTGTCCTTCCTTCAACTGACAGCCAAAGAAAAGAACAAGAAAGGACCTATTTTCCAGGAAAACAGTGTGGGGCCAAGCAGTGAGTGTACTTCAGGAGCAGCAGGCTTGCCAGGTGACAAGACAGGCATGTGTTTTGTCCCCTTACCTCTTTGGGCTGCGTCTCTCCTTTCTGCCAGACATAGCCCATGGTAATAAAGCTCAGAACCAAGTGGGCCAGGCGCTGTTCCCGGTAACTTTGGAGGAACTGGCAGGTCAGGAGGGGCATCTGTTCAAGAGAATATCCAGAGATTATCAGTTGCACGGTGAGGATGAGCACAGGGGTTCTTTGACGTGAAGGGTTCTATGTGTACAAGGAGCAGGTTATATTTTAGTGAAGGAACTAAGAGCCACCATGCACACCCCATTTCTCCCAATCTTAGGACACTGCAGTATCTGAGGCATTTCAGGGGACCTTGCTCAGGAACTACCTAACCACTCCATCCAAACTCCTAAATTGCACCCATGGTTGTGTCAGACACTAGTCACCTTCACTGAACTGACAGTGTGTAGTGTTCTAGAATAATTAATTTACAAGACTGAGATCACTTATTTCATGGAGTCTATCATGGCAACTTTTACAGTCCTACGTATCAAGGCACCTCTGCTTCCTTGGTATCATTTAACCCTGGTAACAAGCCTGCACTGTGAGTGTTACTTTCTCTGTTTAATTCCGAAGTAAAAGGAGAAACAGTGCAATTAGGAGTTTGACCAAATCCCTAGGGGGTGTTAGCTGAGCTGGGCCAAAGAGTTTGTTCAGTCCTGTTTGAAACCTTCCAGTGACCCTGGCTGGGTGTTTTCACCTCTCCATGCCCTTTTTCTCTGATACGTATCACCAGTATCACCAGGGGATTTACAGATGTTGTCTTCATGAAAACCACACCCGTACAGAAGTCAGTTGTTGACAGCGCTGCCCCAACAAAACATTTTGTCACTTTTGTCTGGAACACCCTTGCCTGTCTTGGTTGACTGAAACAGTGAGTTCCACCTTCCTGGCACACCACCCCCTCCTCACCTCGGCCTTTTTCCTTGGTCCCCCTATCTCTTCCCCAGCTGTAGACACAGCCTGATCCAGATCTTCCCAGGGGTCCTTCTCTGGGTCTTTAAGTGCCCCAAGAGGCGGCGGTGGACGTCTTGGGTATCCCTTTAAGCGCCAGGCACCGCCTCTGCGGCCTCAGACCCGCTGCCCCTCCCGCCCAGGCTCTCTGCAGCTTGCTCTAGAGCCTCGGCGGCGACGGAATCCTTCCTCCGCTCTCCGCCAAGGAGCAGCCTTCCCGTGTCTGTTCGCCCCGCGCAGCTGCGTGTTCCTTCCTCCTAAAAGTTGGCTCTGAATCGCAAATGCAATGTGCTCTAGGCTCGCGTGCGTTTGCGTGTGCGTGTATGAGGTGGGGGAGTGACTGCTGAGATGTTGCATTTCAACAGGAACCGGCTTGAGAATTATGACCATAGTTATTAAGCACTTGTTGTAAGGTGCTTAGGAAAGCGTTTCCAAGGCACGATGCTAAAAACTTCCCATGCCGGATGTTCTGTCTTGCCCCCAAATCCACAGGACACAACTAAGTCAAAGAGGGTAGGGTCAGGGTCACAGAGCCGGCAGGGACTGAGCCCGGATGCTACTTCAGTTCTGCCGACAATTGCCCTGTTCTCCCAAGTCAGCACTGCCTGCTAGAAACATGGAAACCACACATGTAATTAAAAAATTTCCAGCAAGAAGGGCAAAAAAGGTTCTACTTAAAGGGCCCTTCCTAGGCAAGCTTATCGAGAAACCCCGCAGATGTCCGTGTTTGAGCCTCTTTCTCTTTCAGGTCGTGGTGCCCTTCATTCTCAGAAAATAGACCACAACTATAAAACTTAACCTTCTTTAGCCTGGGACTATAACCCACATCCCAGCAGAGCCTGGAACAGAGCATCCTGAGAAACTTGTCACCTCCCAGTCCTGCCCCACCATGGGTGTGGCTGCAAACCTCTCACAACCTTAAAATCCTTTAAGAGGCCCAGCCTAATACAAACTCGGGCCACCGTTTCTCTTGATATCTGGCCCCTCTCCTCTCTTGGAGAATGAATAAACTCTGTCCTGCTAGTTGTTCTACTCTTTGTGCAATTCTTGGTCGCTGGTGCCACCAGCCACCCTAACAAGAGACATTTAAAAAAATTAGTAAAAGAAACATGAAATTTGTTTTAGTAACATATTTTTTTCTAGGTCAATATATGCATAATATTATTAACACATCATCAGTATAAAAATATTGAGATGATTTGCAGTCTCTTTTTTAGGGTAAGTCTTCAGAATCCAGTGAGTAGCTTACATCGCAATTTGTCTTAACCACATTTCAAATGCTCTATAGCCATAAGCCCCTATTGGTTACCTAGAGTGCAGCCAAGGTAAAGGAACAGGGTCCAAGTTGAGAATGTGGCTTTTGGTTAGAGGTTTTTTTTGGAAATTCCTGCACATCCCAGAGTCCCTGGGTTCCTCTTTCCAAGCAAACCCACACATTTTTTTAAACATCAAAATGATTTGGAAAAAATAAACAGCAACAACAAATACCCTTTGTAATGGAAATTTTTTTCTACAAAAAAAAAAAAAAAAAAAAAAAAAAAACCCAGATAAAATAGTTAGGGAGAGAGTGAGTCATAAACTTAATGTTTTCTTCAGTTTAAAGAAATCAACTTCATTTCATATTTGTGTTTTATTGTGAGATGGAAAGTAAATAAGAAAGTTGTAAAATCCAATCCCATTACACTTTTAATTTTCTTTTCCTGATTATTAATACAGGTTACCATCTTCCAATGTCACTTGGTCATGTATGTTTGCTAGTTTGTAAAATGTCTGTTCCTGTTTATACCACATTTTTTTTTTTTTAATGTGGTTGTTTCTCTTTCTGTTTGATTTCCAGGACTTTATATATACAGGATACAAATCTTTTTCTCAGTTATATACATGATAGCATTTTTCAGTTTGTGGCTTGGCTTTTCATTTTCTTTATAGTCTATTTTGAGGAAAAGAGGCTCTATTTTAGTGAAATGAAGTCTATCATAAAAACATCCCAATCTTAGTCATTAGGAAATCTTCCTTAGTCCAAGTACATATTCTCTTAAATTCTCTTCTAAAACATTTAATTTTTGTCTTTTACATTTAAATTCTTAATCCATCTGGAATGAATATATTTTTGTTTATGACACAAGGAGCCAATCCAATCAATGTATTCTTTTGCTCTGTGCTGCCATATGTATGGATAATCGGTCATTCTAGCACCATTATGTTCCCTTCTAATCTATCATTTCCTCTGTGATATATTAACATTTCACATATGTGTGGGTCTGTATGTAAGTTCTGTATTAAAGTTTTGAGTCCTCGTTGTTACTGCTGCCCTATATCATCTGGTCTCAAATTTTGTAGTTTTATAATATGTCATGATGACTGACAAGGCAAATTTTCTCACCTTGCTGTTAAATATACATATATTTATTCATTTACTTTCTAACATGGCATAACAAACTAAACATTATTTTATATTTACAACTTCCAAATGTTTTAAACTTCTTGTTAAAAATAAATATGGAATTTTAGCTCCATCATCATGTTAATGCACTTTGGCCACAAGACTACATTCATACACACACATGCAGGCACACATTATTTTAGAAATTCCTTCTTATTTCACAGCCACATAGCAGTGCTTATTAAGATTAACCATACAAAACAAAAGTTGACCATACATTTCATTAATTTCATTATTTGCCAATGTTTCTTAAATGCTCATTTTTTTCTCTCCTGAGTCTTTTTTTTTTTCAAATTTTTATTCAAATTCTAGTCAGTTAGGATTCAGTGCAATATTGGTTTCAGGTGTAGAATTCGGTGACCCATCACTTACATACAACACACAGTGTTCATCACAACAGGTAGCCTCCTTAATACCCATCACGTGTCTAGCCCATCTCCCATCCACCTCCCTCCATCAACCCTGTTTCTTTTCTATCTTTAAGAGTCCCTTATGGTTAGTTTCCCCCTTTCTTCTTTCTTTTTCTTTTTTTTTTTTTTTTACCCTCCCATATGTTCATTTGTTTTGTTTCTTAAATTCCACATATGAGTGAAATCATATGGTATTTGTCTTTCTCAGACTGACATATTTTGCTTAGCATAATATACTCTAGCTCCATTCACATCATTTTAAATGGCAAGATTTTCCTTTTTGATGGCTGAGTAATATTCATATAGATGAATCAGTGAGTAATATTCATATTATATATGAATATTCATTACATATCATGTATATTCACTATATATGTATACCACAATTTATTTATCCATTCAATCACTCTATGAACATTTGGGTTCTCTCCATAGTTTGGCTATTGTTGATAATGCTGCTATAAATATCAGGGCATGTGCACCCCTTTGAATCTGTATTTTTGTATCCTTTGGGTAAATACTTAGTAGTGCAATTGCTGGATTGTACGGTAGTTCTTTTCTTTAACTTTTTGTAGAACCTCCATACTGTTCTCCAGAGGAGAAAAGTGTAAGAGGGTTCCCCTTTCTCCTTATCCTAGCCTTATCCTGTTGTTTCTTATGTTAATTTTAGCCATTCTGACAGGAGTGAGGTGGTATCTCATTGTGATTGTGATTTGTATTTCCCTGATGATGAGTGATGTTGAGCATCTTTTCATGTGTCTGTTAGCCATCTGGATGTCTTCTTTGGAAAAATGTCTATTCATGTATTCTTCCCATTTCTTAACTGGATTACTTGTTTCTCGGGGTGTTGATTTTGGTAAATACTTTATAGATTTTGGATACTAACCCTTTATCTGATATGTCATTTGCAAATATATTCTCCCATTCTGTAGACTGCCTTTCAGTTGTGTTGGTTGTTTCCTTCACTATTCAGAAGCTTTTTATCAAGATGAAGTCCTAATAGTTCATCTTTGCTTGTTTCCCTTGCCTCTAGCAACATGTCTCATAAGAAGTTGCTATGGCCTAGGTCAGAAAGGTTTCTGCCTATGTTCTCCTGTAGATTTTGATGGTTTCCTGTCTCACATTTAGGTCTTTCATCCATGGCGAATTTATTTTTGTGTTTTGGGTAAGAAAGTGGTCCAGTTTCTTTCTTCTGCATGTTGTCATCCAGTTTTCCCAAAACCATTTGTTGAAGAGGCTGTCTTTTTTTCCATTGGATATTCTTTCCTGCTTTGTCAAAGATGAATTGACCACATAGTTGGGGGTCCATTTCTGGGTTTCCTATTCTGTTCCACTGATCTATGTGTCTGTTTTTGTGCCAGTACCATATTGTCTTGAGGACAAATGTCTTGAGGACAAGCTTTGCATTAAAGCTTGAAGTCTGGAGTCGTGATGCCCCCAGTTTTGCTGTTCTTTCTCAGGATTGCTTTGGCCATTTGGGGTCTTTTGTGGTTCCATACAAATTTTAGAATCGTTTGTTCTAGCTCTGTGAAAAATGCTGGTGGTATTTTGATAGGGATTGCATTGAATGTATACATTGCTTTGGGTAGTATAGGCATTTTAACAATGTTTGTTCTTCCAATTCATGAGTATGGAATGTTTTTTCCATTTCTTGTGTCTTTTTCAGTTTCTTTCATAAGTATTCTATAGTTTTCAGAGTACAGATCATTTGCCTCTTTGGTTAGGTTTATTTATATGTATCTTATTGTTTTGGGTGCAATTGCAAATGGGATCAATTCCTTTATTTCTTTTTCTGCTGCTTCATTACTGGTGTATAGAAATGCAACAGATTTGTATATGTTGACTTTATATCCTGTGACTTTACTGAATTCATGTATTAGTTCTAACAATTTTATAACTTTTGGGTTTCCTACATAGAGTATAATGTTCTCTGCAAATAGAGAAGAAGTTTAACTTCTTCCTTGCCAATTGGATGCCTTTTAGTTCTTTTTGTTGTCTGATTGCTGAGGCTAAGACTTTCAGTACCATATTAAATAGTAATGGTGAGAGTAGATAGATATCCTTGTCTTATTCCTGACCATAGAGAAATGGTTCTCAGTTTTTCACCATTGAGGATGATATTAGCTGTGGATCTTTCATATATGCCCTTTATGATGTTGAGGCATGTTCCATCTATCCCTACTTTGTTGAAGGTTTTTATCAACAATGGATGCTATATTTTGTCAAATGATTTTTCTGGATCTGTTGATAGGATCATATGGTTCTTACCTTTTCTTTTATTACTGTGGTGTAATTGACATTGATTGATTTGTGAATATTGGCCAGCCCTTCAGTCTAGAAATAAATCTCACTTGATAATGGTGAATAATTCTTTTAATACTGTTGAATTTGATTTGCTAGCATCTTGTTGAGAAATTTTACATCCAGTTTCATCAGGAATATTGGCCTGTAATTCTCCTTTTTAGTGGGGTCTTTGTCTGGTTTTGGAATCAAGGTAATGCTGACCTTGTAAAATGACGTTGGAAGTTTTCCTCTCATTTCTAGTTTTTGGAACAGTTTGAGAAGACTTTTGTTTGTTGGGAGATTTTTGATTACTGATGCAAATTCTTTGCTGGTTATGGGTTTGTTCAAATTTTCTAGTTTTTCCAGTTTCAGTTTTGGTAGTTTGTATGTTTCTAGGAATTTGTCCATTTTTCTCCAAATTGCCCAGTTTGATGGCATATAATTTTTCATAAGACTTTATTATAATTGTTTGTATTTCTGTGGTGTTGATTGTGATCTCTCCCTTCTCATTTGCGATTTTATTTTCTGGGTCCTTTCTCCTTTCTTTTTGTTAAGTCTGGCTAAGGGTTTATCAATTTTATTAATTCTCTTGAAGAACCAGCACTTGGTTTTACTGATCTGTTCTGCTGTTTTTGTTTGTTTGTTTGTTTGTTTGTTTGTTTCTCTATCGCTTATTTCTCCTCTAATCTTTATCATGTCCCTTCTTTCATGGGCTTTAGACTTTATTTATTGTTCCTCTTCTAGCTTGTATATTTGAGACTTTTATTTCTTCTTTAGATAGGCCTGTATTGCAATATGTTTCCCTATTAGGACTCCCTTTTCTGCATCCCAAAGGTTTTGAACTGTCATGTTTTCATTTTCATTTGCTTCCATATGCTTCTTACTTTCATTTTTAATTTCCTGGTCAACCCACTCATTCTTTAGTAGGATGTTCTTTAACTTTCATGTATTTGTGTTCTTTCCATAATTTTTCATGTGGTTAACTTCAAGCTTCATGGCATTGTTGTTATAAAATATTCATGGTATGATTTCAATCTTTTTGTAGTTGAGGGGTGATTTGTGCCCCAGTAAATTATCCATTCTCTAAATGTTCCATGTGCTTTCAAAAAGAATGGGTATTCTGCTGCTTTAATATGTTTAAAAACATTGATTTCATCACAGCCATTTGTTCTGAATGTCCAGACCCTTCTTACTGCTTTTTGACTTACCCCTTCTCTTTATATCACATGGTAATTTGATATTATCTATTCATGTTCAGGAATGGTGGTCAGTTTTACCAGAAATAATAACTAATATAGCTTCCCTTATCATGTTTCCAGAATCCTACTGAGATTCCTCTTGTGTAGCTTCCTGTGAGCAAGTCTGTTGCCTGTAATGTTTTGTAGCAGTGGAGTGGAGAAAGGGGACGCTTTCCAGAAGAAGATGGATGCATCTAAACCAAAAACAAGTTTGTTTGTTTTGTACCTAAACATAGATAGGTATATTGGGGCTTTCTAAGAGCAAGGTGGTTGGCCTTGAGGTACTTTGAGATCAAAACTGTAAATTCAATTATTGTGTTGCCTGCGTAAAGGTCTCAAGAGACCATGTTTTTAGTCTGTAGCTCCATATATGGCCCTGGAAACCATAATGATTACTTTTTATGACTGATTCAAATTGATTCAGTATGAGCCTGAGCTGGTGAAGTCCTTTTTTAAAAAAAAATTTTTTTTTATTTAAAAGTAATCCCTATACCCAGTGTGGGACTCAAACCTACAACACCAAGATCAAGAGGTTCATGCTTTACCAACTGAGCAGCCAAGCGCCCCAGTGAAGTCTTAAAAGTGGTTTCATGTAGTTAGATGTTTTTTTAAGTAATTAGAAATGTAGAGACTGGCCAAGAGTGTTGTAATAGTTTCCTAGGGCTGCCTCAACTAATGAACACAAACTCAGAAGCTTAAAACTATAAAACTCACAATTCTGGACAATAGAAGTCTCAAATTAAGGTGTTTGTAAGGTTGGTTCCCTCTGGAATTTCTGAGGGACAATCTGTTCCATGTTCCCTTCTCAGTTTCTGGTGATTACCAGCAACTGTTGACACTTTGGCTTATACATACATTATTTCTATCTCTGCCTCTATCTTCATATGGTGTTCTTCCCCAATTGTTTGTAGGTCTCTGGCCATATTTCTTTCTTCTTATAAAGACACCAGTCATATTGGATTAGAGTGCACCCTAATACAGTATGACCTCATTTACGTTGATTTTATCTGCAAAGACCTTATTTCCAAATAAGGTTACAGTCACAGTTTCCAAATGGACACTATTTCTGGTGAAACACTATTCAACCCAGTAGAAGTGTCTGGGGGATTATTTTCACTAAGCTGTTTCCCCATCTCCCACGTATTCAGTGGTCAGAAGTTAGCTGGACACTCCTAGCTTTTTCTCATTGATATTTAACATATGAAGAGCACCAATTCAATGAGTCCTTCATTTCACTCATGACAGTTTAATCAAACAGAGCCTGAGGAAAGCCTGGTGCAGAGAATTGTGTAGTTCACAAATTGAATCTTAATCTGTCTTTCTACAGACTATCCCAGACTCCACGTTGTTTCTATGTCCTGTTACTCTGACATGGGAGAGGGAGGCTACAGAGGTTTAATTTACTGTGGTTGAATGCTTGGCATGTATACCACAGACTCTGATGTAATTTGCTTGATGTGATACAGTTTTTTAAGTTTTATCCACCTTTGGTACTTTCTCTTGTTTTCCTGCATTTAAAGATATTTTATTATTTTTCTTCTTCTTCTTGTATTTCTTTGTCATATTGATAAGACTTTATGCAGCAGGAAAATACATTCTCAGGTTTAATTTGCCATCTTCATAAATGTTGAAGACAGTCTCTTGAATCTTTTCCAGGATTTCCAATCTTGTGCCTGAACTTAGCAGACATCTAGGAAGTATATTTAAATGCATTAGTATTTATAGATACTAAATATGTTTAAGTCAGTGATGGAGAGCTTGAGAGAATGAAAAACCTTTATTGTATCTCTGAAACCACATGGTAAACCAAATACGTGGGATTAAAGCTGATGGAGAGGAGACTAGATGGAAATATAAATATATATTGAGCACTGTGAAGTAGCAAGGAATACAGAGGGTTATTCAAAGCCATGTAGTTCCCACAACTCTATGACACCAGAATTACTCCTCTTCTATAAATAAGGAAGCAGAGTTACTTGGGTGAAGTAATCTGTTTACAAGTTAGATAGCTACTAAGTGATAAAAACCAAGATTCAAACTCAGGTCTTCCAAATCAAAGTCTATATTCTTCCAATTATATCTTCTTATTATTACTGTGTGGTAATGTCAGTACTTCCAGGACCAAGAAGTTTCACTGTCTCTTATTCACTCTTGGAAAATATTGCTCCTTTTATCAATTATTTTTGCAGACCTACCAACCCTGACTTTAAAATTCAGCAATTCTCTTGAGTCCAATACTCTCTAAGACCCGGGTGGTAAAATTAAGGCAGAGGAAACTTGACCATGTGACATGCAATGAGGACACTGAGAATTTCTATGCTCATCCTTCTCAAGGTAGACCTTATCCATCAACTTGCCTACAATTCCCAACCAGACTGCCTTCCTTTTTTAGGCAAATATTTGTTGAGGGCTTAATATGTTCCAGAAATTGTTTTGTGCGGACTCTGGAAATTTTACAGAAATACATGTGTCATATGAAGAAGTAGTCATTCCACTCTTTAGGAAATGTGAGATACCCTTTTTGGTAATCTCAGTGGCAACATTTGGTGTCCCTGGGTCCTTGACCCACTTTCACAGTGCTAAGGAAAAAAAGTGGTACGGGGATGAAAATAGGAAGGTTAGAAGAACTTAAAGAGAATAATGAAAAAAAGATATACCTTGTCCACTTGAGCTTGAAGCTGGTGACTCTCAATCAAGTGAGGGAGTTTGTTAGCAATTTCCATCCAAGGTCTATAATGATCTGGAAGTTCTTTCTGCATTCAAAATATAAACGTCTCAGTATTTCTGACCTCTTTGGGAAGCAGCATCAGGGCAGTAGCTTCTTTCAAATTTCAGTCTTAAAGTAGAATTCAGGTCAGTTCAGTTGAACAAATATTGGGAATTCACACCATGCTGAGACTTATGCTAAGCACTGTATACTCACAGATGACTGAAATACAATCCTTGGGCTTAAGGAGCATATGGTCTACTAAGGCAGAAAAAAAAGTGTAGTCAGATATATCTTTGTATATGCAGTGTAATATGTTTGGTTACTGATATGTGTATAAGCTTAATAAATTGCAAAGAAGAGAGAGTTGTTAATTCTGTCAGTGGTTGTGATCCCACAACCCACTGGGATCCCAGATCCCACTGACTAAAGGGAAGTATTTGTAGAAATATGAGAATTGGGGCCAGTATTAGAGTCTGAAAGTGACTTTGATATGTGACAATTTGAAAATGGGAAGGCAGTAAACAAGAAGAGATAGTGGATAAATAGAGATAACTCCTTCTTGGGACTACAGATGATTCAGTGTTACTGGAATATAAAGCTGAACAGAAAAGGTGATAGCAGATGAGACTAGAAAATCATATCAAATGTGCTTTCAATAAAGTACATAAGAACTTTCTTTTCATGTTGTGGGTGGCATGGTTTGATTTGAATTTTGTTTATAAGATTTGTTTATAATATTTGAAAGTCAGACTAGGAAGGCTTTGAAATACTAGTTGAGGACTAAATTTAGTTAATGGCAACGGATTTAGAAAAGAAAAGGCATGTATTCAAGAAATATTTGGAAAGTAAAATTAAAATGATGAGATGATCAAATTTAGAGATAGAGGCTAAAGGCATGATGACTTCTAGTTCAATAACATTGCCTGTGTTGGACCCATGGTTTAGCCAAGTAGAACATAGGCTGAATTTCAGCAATCCTAGCTCCATCCCAGGAAATGGCACACTGTACCTGTTACTGTAAGTAAATTTTCATTGGAATACAGCCACATTCATGTGTTTACATGTTGTCTATGGCGCTTTCACATTACAGCAGCAGAATCGGGTAGTTGCAACAGAAAAACCATATGCTAGGCAAAACTCAAAGTATTTACTATTTGGCCAACTCCTGAATATTTTTTACAGAAAAATATTTGCCAACTCCTGAATCCATCCCTATGGTCAGGTCTGGACCTACATTTTCAGTGTATAAACTGTACAACTGAATGTTGTGTTTCTGGGTTAAGAAGAAAGAGGTCATAAGGATGATTGACATGTTTATGAAATAGGTACTGAATGAATTGAAGGGAACACAAACTGAAACAAAAATGCAAGGGAATGTCAAGGAGAGGGCCCAAAAATAGTGAATTTATTTTTTGATATATACAGCCTAAAATGTTTGTGGAATGTCAAGATATGGCCACATATTGGGCAGGCGCATTTACAGCTTGAAGTTCAGGAAAAAATTATTAGAAATACATAGTTGGGAAGCATAATTGCAGTAAAAACTTCACATTACTTCAAACCACAAAAGTGTGTAAAGTTATTTGGGAGAAGTTGCAAAGTGAAATGAAAAGACTGAGATCAGCACACGTGAATTTTGACAAGGCAGGCAGAGGAACTGAATCCAGTAATACAGATCAACAAGAAGTTCAATGAGTCAGAATGGAATCACCCTACAGGATTCAAGACGTCAGATTTCAGATAAAAAAGGAATCATCAGAAGGTCAAATGTATCATTAGAAAGTAAAAGAAAGACACTTTCTGAGAGGGGCCAAGATGGCGGAGCAGCATGAAAGTTTTTTTTGCCTTTCTAGTCCCTGAAATGCAGCTAGATTAACACCAAACCATTTTACACACCTAGAAAACTTGATTTGAGGATTAACACAACAATCTGCACAACTTAAACCAAAGACCCTGACAGATACGCAGCATGGAGAGATGAACTTAGGGAGAGACAAGTCTCAAATGGTAGGGAGCTGTTTTTGCTTGCAGAGAGAGGATGGACATGGGGGGAGAGTACAGTAAAAGCACCCTTCCCCAAAGCAACTGGAGAGAAAGAGGAAATAGCCACAAAGGACTGAACAGAAAAGGGAGAAAGGAGAAATGAGAGGGTTTAAATTCCATTAAGACTCTATAAACAGGGAGAGAACAGAGTCTGAAACTCTGTAGCTCAATACCTGGAGTAGCTCTGCTGGGGAGGACTAATCCCCAGGAGCAGAAAGTGAGGTCTGAGGGGTCCTCGGGTCACATGGGAAGAGATGGTTCTCATTTTGGGAGGACATTTGGTAGAGACTGTACAGCTTCACCACAGGCAAAGGTCCTAGTGGACCCAGAGAACAACCACATTCACTGGTGTTGGAATAAGGATGTTAAGGGTGAAGCCTGATGCCAGATGTGTGTTGTGATTTACCATAATCCCTGAAATGCTACTGCTACACAAGTGTGCCAACATTTTGTGGGGCAGGCTGGCACCCAGCCGCAGTCTCCGGGCATATACAGCATCATGGTCACATGAATGTTCCATTGCTCTGCAAGACCCTCCCCCAGAGGGTCTGAGAGGGTCAAAGCTACAGGGCCTTCAGAAGTGAGGGATTTGGAAACACAGCCCCATCTGAGATAAAATTTGGGAAGGAGGTGCTGCCTGGAAGGCTGATGGTTTGGTTGTGGACAGTATAGAAGCAAGGAGTGGACTGAAGACAGAGAAAAGTAGGGGTGCTTGATTGTCCTATGGGGAGAGGACAGAGTCTGAAACTAGGGACTGGGTAGCTGGGTGACACCATTTTCTCCCCTGCTGCAAACACTCTTACATGCCTACACACACCACAACCATCAACCCCAGTAAACTAAGCAGCACTATCTAGTGGAGAATGGAGCTGTTACAGCAGAACCTGCCCAACTGGGCCAACCACACTCTTGAGGAACACCACAGGTCTCTCTGCCAGCTTAGTTTGCAGACTGTAAAGTGCTTCATAGTTTGACTTCCAGGGGAAACTAGAGGTAATTTCCATCGTATTTCATTCTGTTCACTGACCCATTTATTTAATTTTTTTTCTTTTTCTTTTAGTCATGAATACAGAAAGAGAAAAAAAAATTATTTTCCAGTTTTATAAAAAAGATTTTCTTTGAGGAGTTCCGGAAGATGGCGGCGTAGGAGGACGCTGGGCTCACCGCGCGTCCTGCTAATCACTTAGATTCCACCTACACCTGCCTAAAACCCAGAAAACCGCCAGAGGATTAGCAGAACGGAGTCTCCGGAGCCAAGCGCAGACGAGAGGCCCACGGAAGAGGGTAGGAAGGGCAGCGAGGCGGTGCGCGCTCCACAGACTGGTGGGAGGGAGCCGGGGCGGAGGGGCGGCTCGCCGGCCAAGCAGAGCCCCCGAGTCGGGCTGGCAAAAGCGGAGGGGCCGGACGGACTGTGTTCTGACAGCAAGCGCGACTTAGCGTCTGGGAGGTCATAAGTTAACAGCTCTGCTCAGAAAGCGGGAAGGCTGGAGGACAAAGGGAGGGAGAGCTGCTGAGCCCCCGGACGGACGGCAGAGTTCAGCTTGGCGGGGAACAAAGGCGCTCGCCAGCGCCATCTCCCCCGCCCATCCCCCAGCCAAAATCCCAAAGAGAACCAGTTCCTGCCAGGGAACTTGCTCGCTCCGCGCAAACACCCAACTCTGTGCTTCTGCGGAGCCAAACCTCCGGCAGCGGATCTGACTCCCTCCCGCTGCCACAGGGCGCCTCCTGAAGTGGATCACCTAAGGAGATGCGAGCTAAGCCTGCCCCTCCCGCCCCCGTGCACCTTGCCTACCCACCCCAGCTAATACGCCAGATCCCCAGCACCACAAGCCTGGCAGTGTGCAAGTAGCCCAGATGGGCCACGCCACCCCACAGTGAATCCCGCCCCTAGGAGAGGGGAAGAGAAGGCACTCACCAGTCTGACTGTGGCCCCAGCGGTGGGCTGGGGGCAGACATCAGGTCGGACTGCGGCCCCGCCCACCAACTCCAGTTATACACCACAGCACGGGGGAAGTGCCCTGCAGGTCCTCACCGCTCCAGGGACTATCCAAAATGACCAAAAGGAAGAATTCCCCTCAGAAGAATCTCCAGGAAATAACAACAGCTAATGAACTGATCAAAAAGGACTTAAATAATATAACAGAAAGTGAATTTAGAATAATAGTCATAAAATTAATTGCTGGGCTTGAAAACAGTATACAGGACAGCAGAGAATCTCTTGCTACAGAGATCAAGGGACTAAGGAACAGTCACGAGGAGCTGAAAAACGCTTTAAACGAAATGCAAAACAAAATGGAAACCACCACGGCTCGGATTGAAGAGGCAGAGGAGAGAATAGGTGAACTAGAAGATAAAGTTATGGAGAAAGAGGAAGCTGAAAGAAAGAGAGATAAAAAAATCCAGGAGTATGAGGGGAAAATTAGAGAACTAAGTGATACACTAAAAAGAAATAATATACGCATAATTGGTATCCCAGAGGAGGAAGAGAGAGGGAAAGGTGCTGAAGGGGTACTTGAAGAAATTATAGCTGAGAACTTCCCTGAACTGGGGAAGGAAAAAGGCATTGAAATCCAAGAGGCACAGAGAACTCCCTTCAGACGTAACTTGAATCGATCTTCTGCATGACATATCATAGTGAAACTGGCAAAATACAAGGATAAAGAGAAAATTCTGAAAGCAGCAAGGGATAAACGTGCCCTCACATATAAAGGGAGACCTATAAGACTCGTGACTGATCTCTCCTTTGAAACTTGGCAGGCCAGAAAGGCTTGGCACGATATCTTCAGTGTGCTAAACAGAAAAAATATGCAGCCGAGAATCCTTTATCCAGCAAGTCTGTCATTTAGAATAGAAGGAGAGATAAAGGTCTTCCCAAACAAACAAAAACTGAAGGAATTTGTCACCACCAAACCAGCCCTACAAGAGATCCTAAGGGGGATCCTGTGAGATGAAGTACCAGAGACATCACTACAAGCATAAAACATACAGACATCACAATGACTCTAAACCCGTATCTTTCTATAATAACACTGAATGTAAATGGATTAAATGCGCCAACCAAAAGACATAGGGTATCAGAATGGATAAAAAAACAAGACCCATCTATTTGCTGTCTACAAGAGACTCATTTGAGATCTGAGGACACCTTTAGATTGAGAATGAGGGGATGGAGAACTATTTATCATGCTACTGGAAGCCAAAAGAAAGCTGGAGTAGCCATACTTATATCAGACAAACTAGACTTTAAATTAAAGGCTGTAACAAGAGATGAAGAAGGGCATTATATAATAATTACAGGGTCTATCCATCAGGAAGAGCTAACAATTATAAATGTCTATGCGCCAAATACCGGAGCCCCCAGATATATAAAACAGTTACTCATAAACATAAGCAACCTTATTGATAAGAATGTGGTCATTGCAGGGGACTTTAACACCCCACTTACAGAAATGGATAGATCATCTAGACACACAGTCAATAAAGAAACAAGGGCCCTGAATGATACATTGGATCAGATGGACTTGACAGATATATTTAGAACTCTGCATCCCAAAGCAACAGAATATACTTTCTTCTCGAGTGCACATGGAACATTCTCCAAGATAGATCATATACTGGGTCACAAAACAGCCCTTCATAAGTTTACAAGAATTGAAATCATACCATGCATACTTTCAGACCACAATGCTATGAAGCTTGAAATCAACCACAGGAAAAAGTCTGGAAAACCTCCAAAAGCATGGAGGTTAAAGAACACCCTACTAACGAATGAGTGGGTCAACCAGGCAATTAGAGAAGAAATTAAAAAATATATGGAAACAAATGAAAATGAAAATACAACAATCCAAACTCTTTGGGACGCAGCGAAGGCAGTCCTGAGAGGAAAATACATCGCAATCCAGGCCTATCTCAAGAAACAAGAAAAATCCCAAATACAAAATCTAACAGCACACCAAAAGGAAATAGAAGCAGAACAGCAAAGGCAGCCTAAACCCAGCAGAAGAAGAGAAATCATAAAGATCAGAGCAGAAATAAACAATATAGAATCTAAAAAAACTGTAGAGCAGATCAACGAAACCAAGAGTTGGTTTTTTGAAAAAATAAACAAAATTGACAAACCTCTAGCCAGGCTTCTCAAAAAGAAAAGGGAGATGACCCAAATAGATAAAATCATGAATGAAAATGGAATTATTACAACCAATCCCTCAGAGATACAAACAATTATCAGGGAATACTATGAAAAATTATATGCCAACAAATTGGACAACCTGGAAGAAATGGACAAATTCCTAAACACCCACACTCTTCCAAAACTCAATCAGGAGGAAATAGAAAGCTTGAACAGACCCATAACCAGTGAAGAAATTGAATCGGTTATCAAAAATCTCCCAACAAATAAGAGTCCAGGACCAGATGGCTTCCCAGGGGAGTTCTACCAGACGTTTAAAGCAGAGATAATACCTATCCTTCTCAAGCTATTCCAAAAAATAGAAAGGGAAGGAAAACTTCCAGACTCATTCTATGAAGCCAGTATTACTTTGATTCCTAAACCAGACAGAGACCCAGTAAAAAAAGAGAACTACAGGCCAATATCCCTGATGAATATGGATGCAAAAATTCTCAATAAGATACTAGCAAATCGAATTCAACAGCATATAAAAAGAATTATTCACCATGATCAAGTGGGATTCATTCCTGGGATGCAGGGCTGGTTCAACATTCGCAAATCGATCAACGTGATACATCACATTAACAAAAAAAAAGAGAAGAACCATATGATCCTGTCAATCGATGCAGAAAAGGCCTTTGACAAAATCCAGCACCCTTTCTTAATAAAAACCCTTGAGAAAGTCGGGATAGAAGGAACATACTTAAAGATCATAAAAGCCATTTATGAAAAGCCCACAGCTAACATCATCCTCAATGGGGAAAAACTGAGAGCTTTTTCCCTGAGATCAGGAACACGACAGGGATGCCCACTCTCACCGCTGTTGTTTAATATAGTGCTGGAAGTTCTAGCATCAGCAATCAGACAACAAAAGGAAATCAAAGGCATCAAAATTGGCAAAGATGAAGTCAAGCTTTCGCTTTTTGCAGATGACATGATATTATACATGGAAAATCCGATAGACTCCACCAAAAGTCTGCTAGAACTGATACATGAATTCAGCAAAGTTGCAGGATACAAAATCAATGTACAGAAATCAGTTGCATTCTTATACACTAACAATGAAGCAACAGAAAGACAAATAAAGAAACTGATCCCATTCACAATTGCACCAAGAAGCATAAAATACCTAGGAATAAATCTAACCAAAGATGTAAAAGATCTGTATGCTGAAAACTATAGAAAGCTTATGCAGGTAATTGAAGAAGATATAAAGAAATGGAAAGACATTCCCTGCTCATGGATTGGAAGAATAAATATTGTCAAAATGTCAATACTACCCAAAGCTATCTACACATTCAATGCAATCCCAATCAAAGTTGCACCAGCATTCTTCTTGAAACTAGAACAAGCAATCCTAAAATTCATATGGAACCACAAAAGGCCCCGAATAGCCAAAGTAATTTTGAAGAAGAAGACCAAAGCAGGAGGCATCACAATCCCAGACTTTAGCCTCTACTACAAAGCTGTCATCATCAAGACAGCATGGTATTGGCATAAAAACAGACACATAGACCAATGGAATCGAATAGAAACCCCAGAACTAGACCCACAAACGTATGGCCAACTCATTTTTGACAAAGCAGGAAAGAACATCCAATGGAAAAAAGACAGTCTCTTTAACAAATGGTGCTGGGAGAACTGGACAGCAACATGCAGAAGGTTGAAACTAGACCACTTTCTCACACCATTCACAAAAATAAACTCAAAATGGATAAAGGACCTGAATGTGAGACAGGAAACCATCAAAACCTTAGAGGAGAAAGCAGGAAAAGACCTCTCTGACCTCAGCCGTAGCAATCTCTTACTCGGCACATCCCCAAAGGCAAGGGAATTAAAAGCAAAAGTGAATTACTGGGACCTTATGAAGATAAAAAGCTTCTGCACAGCAAAGGAAACAACCAACAAAACTAAAAGGCAACCAACGGAATGGGAAAAGATATTTGCAAATGACACATCGGACAAAGGGCTAGTATCCAAAATCTATAAAGAGCTCATCAAACTCCACACCCGAAAAACAAATAACCCAGTGAAGAAATGGGCAGAAAACATGAATAGACACTTCTCTAAAGAAGACATCAGGATGGCCAACAGGCACATGAAAAGATGTTCAACGTCGCTCCTCATCAGGGAAATACAAATCAAAACCACACTCAGATACCACCTCACGCCAGTCAGAGTGGCCAAAATGAAGAAATCAGGAGACCATAGATGCTGGAGAGGATGTGGAGAGACGGGAACCCTCTTGCACTGTTGGTGGGAATGCAAATTGGTGCAGCCGCTCTGGAAAGCAGTGTGGAGGTCCCTCAGAAAATTAAAAATAGACCTACCCTATGACCCAGCAATAGCACTGCTAGGAATTTATCCAAGGGATACAGGAGTACTGATGCATAGGGGCACTTGTACCCCAATGTTTATAACAGCACTCTCAACAATAGCCAAATTATGGAAAGAGCCTAAATGTCCATCAACTGATGAATGGATAAAGAAATTGTGGTTTATATACACAATGGAATACTACGTGGCAATGAGAAAAAATGAAATATGGCCTTTTGTAGCAACGTGGATGGAACTGGAGAGTGTGATGCTAAGTGAAATAAGCCATACAGAGAAAGACAGATACCATATGGTTTCACTCTTATGTGGATCCTGAGAAACGTAACAGAAACCCATGGGGGAGGGGAAGGGAAAAAAAAAAAAAAAGAGGTTAGAGTGGGAGAGAGCCAAAGCATAAGAGACTGTTAAAAACTGAGAACAAACTGAGGGTTGATGGGGGGTGGGAGGGAGGGCAGGGTGGGTGATGGGTATTGAGGAGGGCACCTTTTGGGATGAGCACTGGGTGTTGTATGGAAACCAATTTGACACTAAATTTCATATATTAAAAAATAAATAAAAAATAAATTAAAAAAAAAAAGATTTTCTTTAATTTTTTTCTACTATATTTTTTGTAAATTTTTTAAATTCTATTTTACTTTCATCATTTCATTTTATTCTATTTTATTGTGTTCTTTTTTTAATTTTCATATGTTTTCTTTTTTTCTTTTCTCTATTTTCCCTTTTTTTCTCTATTGTACGAAGTTTCTTTCAACAACCAGACCAAAACACAGGATATAGCATCCTTTATTTGATTTTTTGTGTTGTTTTCATTTTTTAATTTTCATTTTTTTTAATTTTATTAATTCCTTTTCTTCCTTCAAAATGATGAAACGAAGGAATTCACCCCAAAAGAAAGAACAGGAAGAAATGGCAGCCAGGGACTTAATCAACACAGATACAAACAAGATGTCTGAACCAGAATTTAGGATCATGATAATAATAATACTAGCTGGGGCTGAAAAATGCATAGAATCCCTTTCTGTGGAGATAATAAACATAAAATCTAGTAAGGATGAAATTAAAAATGTTGTAACTGAGGTGTAATCTTGAATGGATGCCACGGTGGCAAGGATGGATGAAGCAGAGCAGTGAACCAGTGATATACAGGACAAACTTATGTAGAATAATGAAGCAGAAAAAAGGAGGGACACTAAGGCAAAAGAGAACTGTATAAGAATTAGAGAACTCAGTGACTCATTAAAAAGGAATAACATGAGAATCATAGGGGTCCCAGAAGATGAAGAGAGAGAAAAGGGGGTAGAAGGTTTATGTGAGCAAATCCTAGCAGAAAACTTTCCTAACCTGGGGAAAGACACAGACATCAAAATCCAGGAAGCACAGATAACTCCCATTAAATTCAACAAAGACCGACCATCGACAAGGCATATCATGGTTAAATTCACAAAATACTCAGGCAAAGAAAGAATCATGAAAGCAGCAAGGGAAAAAAGTCCTTAACCTACAAAGGAAGACAGATCAGGTTTGCATCAGACCTGTCCACAAACTTGGCAGGCCAGAAAGGAGTGGCAGGATATTTCAATGTGCTGAATCAGAAAAATATGCATCCAAGAATTCTTTATCCAGCAAGGCTGTCATTCAAAATATAAGAAGAGATAAAAGGATTTCCAGGCAAACAAAAATTAAAGGAGTTCATGATCACTAAACCCACCCTGCTAGAAATTTTAAGGGGCACTCTCTAAGGGAAAAAAAAAGATGAAAAAAAAATCAAAAAAGACCAAAAACAACGAAGACTAGAAAGGACCAGAGAATACCACCAGAAACTCCAACTCTACAGACAAAATGATGGCAACAAATTCATATCTTTCAGTACTCACTCCAAATATCAATGGAATAAACATTCTAATCAAAAGACATACAGTAACAGAATGGATAAGAAAAGAGGATCCATTTATATGCTGTTTACAAGAGACCCATTTTACACCTTAAAACACCTTCAGATTGAAAGAAAGGGGATGGAGAACCATCTATCACGCTAATAGTCACTAAAAGGAAGCCAAAGCAGTCATACTTATATCAGACAATCTAGGCTTTACTTTTTTTTTTTAATGTTTTATTTATTCTTGAGAGAGAGAGAGAGAGAGCGCGCATGAACAGGGGAGGGGCAGAGCAAGAGAGGGAGACACAGAATCAGAAGCAGGTTCCAGGCTCTGAGCTGTCAACACAGAGGCCAAGGCAGGGCTCAAACTCACAAATCACGAGATCATGACCTGAGCCAAAGTCGGATGCCTCACCAACTGAGCCACCCAGGCACCCCAAAACAATCTAGACTTTAAAATAAAGACTGTAACAAGATGAAGAAGGGCATTATATCATAATGTGTCTATCCACCAAGAAGATTTAACAATTGTAAATCTTATGCTTATGCTCCACTTATGCTCCAAACGTGGAGGTACCCAAATAAATCAATTAATCATGAACACAGAAACTCATTGATAATAATACCTTAATAGTAGGAGACTTCAACACACCACTTACAGCAATGGACAGGCCATCTAAACAGAAAATCAACAAGGAAACAATTCCTTTTAATGACACCCTGGACCAGATGGACTTAATGGATATATTCATAATATTTCATCCTAAAGCAACAGAATACACATTCTTCTTGAGTGCACATGGAACATTCTCCAGAATAGATCACACACACGGACACAAATCGTTCCTCAACAAGTACAAAAAGATAGAGATAATACCATGCATATTTTCAGACCACAATGCTATGAAACTTGAAATCAACCACAAGAAAAAATTTGGAAAGATAACAAGTACTTGGAAACTAAAGAACATCTTACTGAAGAATGAATGGGCTAACCAAAACGTTAAAGAGGAAATTAAAAAGTGCATGGAAGCCAATGAAGATGATAACACCACAGCCCAAAATCTCTGGGATGCAGCCAAGACAGTCATAAGAGGGAAGTATATAGCAATCCAGGCCTTCCTACAGAAAAAAGAAAGGTCTCAAATACACAACTAACCTTACACTTAAAGATCTGGAAAAAGAACAGCAAATAAAACCCTAAACCAGCAGAAGATGGGAAATAATGAAGATTAGAGCAAAAAAATCAATGCTATTGAAACCAAAACAAACAAACAAAAAAAGCAAAAAAACACAAAAAACACAAAAAAACCAGTAGCTGGTTCTTTGAAAGAATTAACAAAATTGATAAACCCCTAGACAGTTTGATCAAAAAGAAAAAAAGGAAAGGACCCAAATAAATAAAATCAAGAATGAAAGAGGAGAGATCACAACCAACACAGCAGAAATACGAACAATAATAAGAAAATATTATGAGCAATTATATGCCAATAAATTGGGCAATCTGGAAGAAATGGACAAATACCTAGAAACATGTAAACTACCAAAACTGAAACAAGAAGAAATAGAAAATTTGAATAGACCCATAACCAGTAAAAAATCTAATTAACAATAAAAAACTTCCCAAAAAACATGAGTCCAGGGTCGAGGGCTTCCCAGGGGAATTCTACCAAACATTTAAAGAAGAGTTAACATCCATTCTTTTGAAGCTTTTCCAAAAAATAGAAATGGAAGGAAAATTTCCAAACTCATTCTATGAAGCCAGCATTACCTGGATTCCAAAACTAGACAAAGACCCCATTAAAAAAGAGAACTACATGTCAATTTCCCTGATGAACATGGATGCAAAAAACCTCAACAAGATATTAGCCAACTGGATCCAACAATACATTAAAAGAATTGTTCAGCACAACCAAGTGGGATTTATACCTGGCATGCAGGGCTGGTTTAATATCCGCAAAACAATCAGTGTGATACATCACATCAATAAAAGAAAGGATGAGAACCACATGATCCTCTCAATAGATGCACAAAAAGCATTTGACATAATACAGCATCCTGTCTTGACAAAAATCCTCAAGAAAGTTGGAATAGAAGGATCATACTTCAAGATCATAAAAGCCATATACAAAAGACCCAACAATAATATCATCCTCAATGGGGAAAAACTGACAGCTTTTCCCCTAAGGTCAGGAACAAGACAGGGATGTCCACTCTTGCCACTGTTATTCAATATAGTATTGGAATCTTAGCCTCAGCAATCAGACAACAAAAGGAATAAAAGGCATCCAAATCAGCCAGGAGGAGGTCAAACTTTCACTCTTTGCAGATGACACGATACTTTATATGGAAAACTCAAAAGATTCCACCAAAAAACTGCTAGAAGTGATTTATAAATTCAGCAAAGTCGCAGGATATAAGATCAATGCACAGAAATCAGTTGCATTCCTATACATCAATAATGAAGCAACAGAAAGAGAAATCAAGGAATCGATCCCATTTACAATTGCACCAAAACCCATACAATACCTAGGAATAAATCTAACCAAAGAGGTGAAAAATCTATACACTGAAAACTATAGAAAGCTTATGAAAAAAATTGAAAAAGACAAAAAAATGGAAAAATATTCCATGCTCCTGGATTGGAAGAACAAATATTGTCCAAATGTCAATACTACTCAAAGCAATCTACATATTCAGTGCAATCCTTATCAAAATAACCCCAGCATTCTTCACAGAGTTAGAATAAACAATCTTAAAATTTGTATGGAACCACAAAAGACCCCAAATAGCCAAAACAATCCTGACAAAGAAAACCAAAGCTGGAGGCATCACAATCCTGGACTTCAAGATGTATTATAAAGCTGTAATCATCAAGACAGTATGGTACTGGCACAAAAACAGACATTCAGGTCCTTGGAACAGAATAGAGAACCCAGAAATGGACCCACAAATGTATGACCAATGAATCTTTGACAAAGCACGAAAGAATATCCAATGGAATAAAGACAGTCTCTTTAGAAAATGGTGCTGGGAAAACTGCACTGTGACATGCAGAAAAATGAACCTGGACCACTTTCTTACACCATACACAAAAATAAGTTCAAAATGGATGGAAGACCTAAATGTAAGACAGGAAGCCATCAAAATCCTCTAGGAGAAAGCAGGCAAAAACCTCTTTCACCTTGGCCACAGAAACTTCTTACTCATCACGTCACTGGAAGCAAAGGAAACAAAAGCAAAATAAAAACTTTAATAATAAAAAAGCTCCCAAAAAACAAGAGTCCAGGTCCAAAACAAACAAACAAACCTGTGAAGAAATGGGCAAAAGACATGAAAAGACACTTCTCCAAAGAAGACATCTAGATGGCAAACCGACGCATGAAAAAGTGCTCAACATCACTCATCATCAGGGAAATACAAAATTAAAGCCCCAATGAGATACCACCTCATACCAGTCAGACTGGCTAAAATTAACAACTCAGGCAACAACAGGTGTTGGCAAGATGTGGAGAAGGAGGAACTCTTCTGCACTGTTGGTAGGAATGCAAACTGGTGCAGTTACTCTGGAAAACAGTACAGAGGTTCCTCAAAAAATTAAAAATAGAACTACCCTATGACCCAGAAATTGTACTACCAGGTATTTATCCAAAGTATAGAAGTGTGCTGTTTCAAAGGGGCACATGCACCCCGATGTTTGTGGAAGAATTGGTATATATATATATATATATATATATATATATATATATATATATAATGGTATATACGGTATAATGGTATATATATTGGTATATATAATGTGTGTGTGTGTGTATATATATATATAGATATATAGATAGATAGATAGATATCCATTATATATATATAATGGATTGACTAGGCAATCAAAAAGAATGAAATCTTGCCATTTGCAACTACGTGGATGGAACTAGAGGGTATTATGCTAAGCCAAATTAGTCAGAGAAAGACAAATATTATATGACTTCAGTCATATGAGGAATTTAAGACACAAAACAGATGAACATAAGGGAAGGGAAGCAAAAATAATATAAAAACAAGGAAGGGGACAAAACATAAGACACTCTTAAATACAGGGAACAAATTGAGGGTTGCTGGAGGGGTTGTGGGTGGACAGATGGGATAAATGGAAGGAGCATTAAGTAAGAGACACTAGTTGAGATGAGCATTGGGTGTTACACATAGGGGATAAATCACTGGAATCTACTCCTGAAATCATTATTTTACTATATGCTAACTAACTTAGATTTAAATAGATAGATAGATACAGTACATAGGTAGATTAATAAACAAATACATAAATAAGAAAGTTAAAGGAATATTTTCCCCATTGAAAAAAATTAAGAAGTCACTCATGTATATCAGTCTCCTATATATATGGCATAGAGAATTAGGTCAGGGTCATGGAAGCAGGGTTCAAATTTTAGTGCGTTGAGGAAATGAGAACATAGAGACCAAAAGTGTAAATTACTGTTGTTAGGAGAGTCAAGGGCATTAGCACGCAGGCATTTTGGGTCTGACAGCTATCTCAATTTTCAAATGAGAACGTTGAGCACTTTAGTCTCATATTGCAAAAGAAAGAGATTGAAGATAAATGACAGACAGGAGTAATTGCAGGCAAAATGTCACAAAGGAAGGGGAGAAGGGGAGTAGGAGCCCAAATGGAGCATCTGGTTTTGGAGTGATAGAAGGAGAAACTCTGGAATTTGAGGGAATTTGCTTTTTATGAATTTAATTTCTCACCAAATGGTAGTGAAAAATCAGGTTCTATGACTTGAAAAAAGGGGTTGGTGTTAAATTAATTATGGGGGGGAGAAGGAACAGGAAATTAAACATAAAAATACAAACACAAACGATACAACATGTTACTATGTATTATTTTATGTATATTACCCTATATTAAAATAATTTATAAGACCCAGCCCAGTTTGGAAACTGTAAGTTTGGAGAGGTATAGAACTGTAAGCTGTGTTCTTGTCTGATACATAAATGTTTCACATTATTTCCACTCTGGGGAAATAAGGAAATACTTTTCTTTTTATATTTGTGTGTTTAGAATGACCTTTTCTGGTCAGAAAGTGTCCATCTCTCTGTGGGCTTTCTATTTGTTTTAACTTCCTCACCCCCTTACTCTTTTGGGGTTGAAGATAGTCCTTTTTTTTACTGGTACCATCTATTATTATCATTTCCAGCATAATTATGTAAGCATATAATTCTGGGTTTAATTTAATATGTAACACACATAGTGATTACATAAAGTAATACCCATAAGAGCTGTAATTTCTTACTTGGCCAAGAGATTCACATTTAAGTGTTAGCATTTCCACTTCAGTGAAATCTTACCATATCAAAAAATGTTGGGAGGAGGGATTCCCTTTGGTGTTTGGTCCTCTACTTAGGAAATACCTGTTGCAGTTCGAGTTTATCTTACATTATTCATCTTCATATTTTGGAGAGCATGAGGTTTGAATTCATTAATATACATAGAGGTTAACTAAAGTTCTTGATCCAACAAGAATTATAAAATTGATGAGATCCATCGTTCTTCATCATGGAGTTGATGGTATCATGAGTTATTGTTACTCCTACTCTGCCCCCCCTCCTTTTTCTCCATCCCTCTCCTCCAAGGATAAAGAAATGATAGATTTTCTGTTGTACATTTAACTCTTACTTTAATTAAGTCTAGGTGCTGTACCAGGAATGCTAGGTTTCTACCTATCTTTCAATTTAAAGCACTGGTTTTTAAAAACAGTTTCAAAGGATGAGAACTTATGTACTTTGATTTTTTGAAGAATCAGTGGTAGGAGCAGTGAAGAAAATTTCATGGAATACATTTCTGAAGTAGCACATTTCTGAAATTATAAGTAAGTTGATTCAGGTTCTCATCCTTCGCTGTACACAAGCAGATAGAAATGCCTCTGTTACATAAGCGAGAAAAGATGTATACTTATTAAACCTTTTACAAATACTCAGCATACAAACTTGCATTTGAGCTTGCTGGTGTTTTCTCGTTGTTGCTAATGTGTGTTCTCTCTCAAGGTTTCTAATGTGTGCTGTGAATAATTCAAGAAGACCAGTTTCTTTTGGATTCCTTATTTTATTGACCTAATTATATATTACTTAAGTACATTCTAACACTGCAAATATTACTATAAATGGGTCAAAGTAAATTTGGTCTTCTAAAAATATGTCCTGTGCTTTTAAGTTCCATAAATATAAAGTACCTTCATTTTCATAAAGACTCAGTATCATTTGTAAACCAGAAGTGTTTTATTTTTTCTTGTGCTAACAATGCTATAAGAAGGACAACTAAAGGAGGTTTTTTTCTGTTTTAAAATATACAGTTATTAGATTTTGAGCTACATTAAAAATAAACTATGGTTTCAAACTGGAATAAATAAAATTAAATAAATAAATAAATAAATAAATAAATAAATAAATAAATCTATCTTGTATGGTATTCCAGTATTCCATTAATAGATATTACTAATTGTTTTTAATTTTTCAGTATTAACAAATCTGAAACAGTCACCCATATACATGTATTTTTGGATGTTTTCTTCTTATTAGGACAAATTTATAAAAGTGGATTGGCTTGATTAAAGATTCTGCATGTGGAAAAGTTGAAAACTACTTTTTGATTTTCTCACAGAAAAATAACATGAATTCATAATTGCAATTATAGTATGTGATATATAATGGGAGTGCCAGCTTATTTATGATTCTAGGAACACTGAGCATTACCAAACTTTTTTTTTGTTTTGTTATGCTTTTAACATAAGAAATGTATTATATTGCTGCATTAAAATTCTATAATTGTTTTAATATTTAATGAACTTATTAAAATAACTTCCCAGGAAATATACCTCTTTTAGAAATGATGATTAAAAATAATATAATCAATGTTTATGTCAAAAGAGCCAAAAAAGAAAAATTTATAAGATAGAAAGTAAAAGTACCCTAATTCTCATCCTCCCATCTAGTAATGACAAACCCTGCAAATTTCTTGTGTGGTTTTCCAGAAATTGTATATCCTATCATAATATTGTATACATTTACAATTTCATGATTATTAACAAGTTTGAGTATCTTTCCATATGTTTGATCATTGCATTTTGTGCATGCATGTGAAATAGCCATTCACAAAAGAGTAGTCAAATGAACCAATATTTTCATTTATGTCATTGGGTTTTACATTATGTTTAGAAAGTTCTTCCCATCTAACAATATTTCCTTTAGGCTCTTTCTAGTTATCGTTGATGCTTACATCTTGACTCTATCTACATTTGTGTATTATGTGTTATGGGTTAGAACATAGTATCTCATTTCCATCTCGAAATAGAGCCCAAAGATGTTGGATGAATTTCTACTTTCCTGAGGTCACACATCCTGTCAGTGGCTGGGTCAAACCTCTTCTGATTCAGAGTTCAGTGTACTTAATACCTCCTCAGTGTAAACACATAGAGAATAGCAGGCAGGGGGATGGGTGCGACTGGGTAGAAATTCGAAAGAAACTTTGCTTGTGTTTCTTCCCCTTTTCCCAATAATTAGATGATCCAGAAGTGGGAAGGCCAAAAATGATTAAATCTCTGGCCTTCCTTCCTTTATGAAGCCCCATTTCCTATTTTATGTTATTCTTTTGCTAGACTTTCACATCTGTCACAGTATAATTTTCAAAAAGTTAAAAATTTACTCATATAAATATAGAATGTATGTCCAAAATATATTTGGTTCATCAATAAAGAAATCAGCAAGATGGTAAAGTTGCTTCAAAAACACTTGTTAAACTAGGTATTTACAGAGTTTTTTTTTTAAAAGGACATGAAATCAAATCACTATGTTTAATAATAACCATAATCCAGTTAATGTCCTATAAGGCAGTACAAACATTACTTTAAGGATATATCTTATACTCACCAGAATTCAATAGAAACTTCTTTTGTACAAACATTTTCAAATTGATATGTAACTTTACAGACTGGGCCATAATCAGTAGTATGTAGCATATCAAACAAAAGGACATTCCTTGGATGATTACATAATACTTAGGTGAGACTGTTAGAGCTCCAGGATGGTATTAAATGAATACACAGCCATCCTTTTGCTTCATTATGAATAATTTTTCTTAACACATTTATAATGTGAAATAGAATAGGCTTTTAAAATAAACCCTTTTATAGAAATGATAAAATCTTTGTTAGACTAGCACTTTGGTTAACTAAAATTAAGAAAATAACACAGAAAGTTTAAAAATAAAAGTCTGAGTAGAAATAAACCAGGAAAATATCAACAAAGTTAGGTGACAATATTACTGTAAAAATTAGAATGTAAACTATCAGACAGATTAGAATTTAAAGCAGATGGTCTTAAGTGAAATAAAAGATTTAAGTTTCAATGGAAAGAAACTCACATGAGTAAACTCACTTCAGTAAAGTGAAGTGAGGTGAAAGAAAGACCAGATGGCTTTGAAGAGATAGGTGGGCAGTGTGAGGGGCCTCATAGGCTACATTAAAATATTTGGTTTTGTTCTAAAGAGCAGTGAGAGTTTTAAAGAGAAGAATGATGTGGTTGGATTTTTGTTTCAAAAAGTCATTCTGACTGCTGTGCAGAGTGTTATACAGCTGGGCAAAAATGGAAATGAGACAAGGTAGAAGGTGTTGGGGGGGGAGGGAGTGGGAGGCAGGGAGAACCCAGAGGGAAACAGGGGGAAATAATGGTGGATTATAGTAGGGTGGATAGCTAGGAGATACGTTTCAGAGATAAAGCTGAATCCACTCATCCTCAAATGAATTATTTGTGAATAGTAAATATTATTATGAGACTCAGGTGAGAAAAATGTAGTTAAGATCAATACAGGCCAAGTACCAAGCAAATACTTACTAAATAGTAATTACTACTATTATATTATTATTATATATTATAAAGGGGTTATAATAAGAAATAAGAAAAACTCAACTCTTAATGAATATAGGAGAATGGTATAAATGTATTTTGTTAATACATTTGAAAATCTGAATTCAATCACCATTTGGAAAACTGTAAAAGATAATTTTCTAAATCTAGAAGTGTAGAAAAAATGGAAAATGTAATTAAAAACTTACTACTTAAAATTTCTTCAGTCTTGAGAATTGTAATATATTTTCTGTTCCAGAGCATATTAAAAATGAGACAGCATTGGGGTGCCTGTGTTGTTCAGTTTGTAGAGCAACTGACTTTGGTTGGGGTCATGATCTCACAGTTTGTGAGTTTCAAGCCCCGTGTCAGACTCTGTGCTGACAGCTCAGAGCCTGGAGCCTGCTTCAGATTCTATGTGTCTCCCTCTCTCTCTGCCCCTCCCCCATTCATGCTCTGCCTCTCTCTGTCTCAGAAATAAATAAACATTAAAAATTTTTTTTTAAAATGAGACAGGATCAAATGCATCTTTTTTTTCTTAATCTTTTAAATGTTTACTTATTTTTGAGAGAAAGACAAAGCATGAGGGGGGGAGGGACAGAGAGACAGGGAGACACAGAATCTGAAGCAGGCTCCAGGCTCTGAGCTGTCAGCACAGAGCCTGACATGGGGCTCGAACTCACTGACCATGAGATCCTGACCTAAGCTGAAGTCAGATGCTCAACCGACTGAGCCACCCAGGTGCCCCACATGTAGTGCCTCTTATGAAGATAATATAACCTCAGGAGTTGTCCTTGAAAGAATAACACTACTGTTATTTATGAATACAAAAAGGATAATCCTTAAAAAAAATATTATCAAATTGATTCAATAGTATGTTACAAGACCAATCAATTTTGAGCACTGCTGTAAGTATATTTTAACATTAGAAAATTATTATGCAAGGGGCGCCTGGGTATCTCAGTCGGTTAAGCATCCTACTTCAGCTCAGGTCATGATCTCACCGTTTGTGAGTTCAAGCCTCACATAAGGCTCTGAGCCTGGAGCCTGCTTCAGATTCTGTGTCTCCCTCTCTCTCCTCCATTCCCCTGCTCACGTTGTGTCTCTCTCTCAAAATAAATAAACATTAAAAAAAATTTTTTAATAAAATAAAAGAAAATTATTATGCATGGAATTAGGAAAACCTAGAAAAATAATATAGAAGATGTTTGGAGAGAATATTTTCATAAGCTGCTGGAAGATAAATCAAAGTATAAGTAAATGATGGCTAAAATGCCTTCTAAGGAAATGGTACTTAACAATAACTATTTTCTTTTCTTTTCTTTTTCTTTCTTTTTCCCCCCACTTTGAGGACAGATAGATTTGAGACTAAAGCTGAGTAGCTATGGATAGCAGCTACCATAGAAAGCAGTTTACCTTCTCTGGCCCCTCTCTCCACCTAGAAAGGGAGCATATTCATTTCCCATAATCAACAATAGCTAAATAATACAGACTATAGCTTTTAATTGGCACTAAGCTAATTAGTCATCTAGAGTCCTTAAATCTTTTGTTTTGGTCTCCTATTGTATTCTAAGCATCTACCTAAGTGCCCTTAAATGTAAAAAGTAGTGACAAAATACTCACTAAATTGAAACAAGGAATAAAATACTAGCAAAAAAAAAAATGAGAGAATAGTAAATCCAGAGAGTCATTAATTTGACACTAGAGAGCACAAATGGTTGGAGGTTAGAAAGAATGATGAGAAAGGGTTCTAACTTAGCTAATGCTGACAAGTTATTTTCAGGAACAAGATAGTGAATTTTTGGCAAATGGTTTGGTTTGAATTAAAATATCAAGCGTGGAATAGACACAAAAGTTTTACATATCAGTTTTATTAATAGTGAGAGGAAATTGAAATTGACCAATATGTCCAATGTTGTTTAAATTTCAGTGTTATATCATGCAAATGGAATCTGATGCAACCATTAAAATTATATTATTAAGCATAACTAATTTTTAAAATTTTTGATATTTATCTAATATGCTTCTATTAATTTTATTAATAAAATAACAACACTTAGAATATATTTTTCATAAAATCTTTTATTTGGGCTAATGATAAACCACCATACTTCAGTAGTTCCCCAATTCCTAAAGATTAATAATATATAAACAGTAAAAATAAATGTAAAGTAAAATATCAAACATTGGATTGTCAATTTATGGGACTTATTAACCTGAGTATATAATTGAAAGATTTGATCAATAATAAAGCCATAAGATATTAGTAAAAGTAGTTGGAAGATATTCAGGGTAATCATGTTTCAAAATCAAATTAAGACACAGTTTGCTAAATATTGGCATAATTATTGTATGAAATGAGATTAAATATTCTATTTCAAATTGGCCATGATTTAGAAATTCTGGGCTACCTAGGAAAAAGATGGCGGCATAGGAGGACGCTAGGCTCACCATGTCCTGCTGATCACTTAGATTCCATCTACACCTGCCTAAATAACCCAGAAAACCACCAGAAGACTAGCAGAACAGATTCTCCGGAGCCAAGCGCAGACAAGAGGCCCACAGAAGAGGGTAGGAAGGGCGGAGAGGCTGTGCGCACTACACAGACTGGCAGGAGGGAGCCAGGGCAGAGGGGCAGCCCTACGGCAAAGCAGAGCCTCTGAGTCTGGCTTGCAAAAGTGAAGGTGGTCAGAGGGAGTGTGTTCGGACAGCAAGCGGGACTTAACATCTGGGAAGTTATAAGTTAACAGCTCTGCTCGGAGAGCGGGAAGGCTGGAGGACAATGGGAGAGAGAGTTGTTGAGTCCTGGATGACAGTGCACAGCTTGGCAGGGAACAAAGGCGCTCACCAGCGCCATCTCCCTCGCCCATCCACCAGCCAAAATCCCAAAGGGAACCAATTTATGTCAGAGAACTTACTTGCACCGCACAAACACCCAACGCTGTGCTTCTGCGGATCTATCCCTCTGGCAGTGGCGGGTCTGACTCCCTCCCGGTGACGCAGGGCCCCTCCCAAAGCAGATCACCAAAGGATAAGCAAGCTGAGCCTGCCCGTCCTGCCCCCATGCACCTTGCCGATCCACCCCAGCTAATACACCAGATCCCCAGCACCACAAGCCTGGCAGTGTGCAAGTAGCCCAGACAGGCCACGCCACCCCACAGTGAATCCCGCCCCTAGGAGAGGGGAAGAGAAGGTACACACCAGTCTGACGGTGGCCCCAGTGGTGGGCTGAGGCAGACATCAGGTCTGACTGTGGCCTGGCCCACCAACTCAAGTTATTCAAGACTGCACAGGGGAAGTGCCCCGCAGTTCCACACCACTCCAGGGACTATCCAACATGACAAAACAGAAGAATTCCCCTCAAAAGAATCTCCAGGAAATAACGACAGCTAACGAACTGATCAAAAAGGATTTAAAAAATATAACAGAAAGTGAATTTAGAATAATAGTCATAAAATTAATCACTGGGCTTGAAAACAGAATAGAGGACAGCAGAGAATCTATTGCTACAGAGATCAAGGGACTAAGGAACAGCCAGGAGGAGCTAAAAAATGCTATAAATGAGCTGCAAAATAAAATGGAAACGACCACGGCTGGGATTGAAGAGGCAGAGGAGAGAATAGGGGAACTAGAAGATAAAATTATGGAAAAAAGAGGAAGCTGAGAAAAAGAGAGATTAAAAGATCCAGGAGTATGGAGGGGAAAATTAGAAAATTAAGTGATGCACTAAAAAGAAATAATATACGCATAATTGGTATTCCAGATGAGGAAGAGAGAGGGAAATGTGCTGAAGGTGTACTTGAAGAATTCATAACTGAGAACTTCCCTGATCTGGGGAAGGAAAAAGGCATTGAAATCCAAGAGGCACAGAGAACTCCGTTCAGACATAACTTGAATTGATCTTCTGCACGACATATCATAGTAAAACTGGCAAAATACAAGGATAAAGAGAAAATTCTGAAAGCAGTTAGGGATAAACGTGCCCTAACATATAAAGGGAGACCGATAAGACTCATGACGGATCTCTCTACTGAAACTTGGCAGGCCAGAAAGGAATGGCAGGAAATCTTCAACATGATAAACAGAAAAAATATGCAGCCGAGAATCCTTTATCCAGCAAGTCTGTCATTTAGAATAGAAGGAGAGATAAAGGTCTTCCCAAACAAACAAAAACTGAAGGAATTCGTCACCACTAAACCAGCCCTCCAAGAGATCCTAAGGGGGATCCTATGAGACAAAGTACCAGAGACATCACTACAAACATGAAACCAATGGACATCACAATGACTCTAAACCCATATCTTTCTATAATAACACTAAACGTAAATGGACTAAATGCACCAACCAAAAGACATAGGGTATCAGAATGGATACAAAAATAAGACCCATCTATTTGCTGTCTACAAGAGACTAATTTTAGACCTGAGGACACCTTCAGATTGAAAGTGAGGGAATGGAGAACTATCTATCATGCTACTGGAAGTCAAAAGAAAGCTGGAGTTGCCATACTTATATCACACAAACTCGACTTTAAATTAAAGGCTGTAACAAGAGATGAAGAAGGGCATTATATAATAATTACAGGGTCTATCCATCAGGAAGAGCTAACAATTATGAAAGTCTATGCGCCGAATACAGGAACCCCCAAATATATAAAACACTTCCTCACAAACATAAGCAACCTTATTGATAAGAATGTGGTAATTGTAGGGGACTTTAACACCCCACTTACAACAATGGATAGATCATCTAGACACACGGTCAATAAAGAAACAAGGGCCCTGAATGATACATTGGATCAGATGGACTTGACAGATATATTTAGAACTCTGCAGCCCAGAGCAACAGAATATACTTTCTTCTCGAGTGCACATGGAACATTCTCCAAGATAGATCACATACCGGGTCACAAAACAGCCCTTCCTAAGTATACAAGAATTGAAATCATACCATGCATACTTTCAGACCACAATGCTATGAAGCTTGAAATCAACCACAGGAAAAAGTCTGGAAAACCTCCAAAAACATGAGGTTAAAGAACACTCTACTAAAGAATGAATGGGTCAACCAGGCAATTAGAGAAGAAATTAAAAAATATATGGAAACAAACGGAAATGAAAATACAACAATCCAAATGCTTTGGGACGCAGCGAAGGCAGTCCCGAGAGGAAAATACATCGCAATCCAGGCCTATCTCAAGAAACAAGAAAAATCCCAAATTCAAAATCTAACAGCACACCTAAAGGAAATAGAAGTGGAACAGCAAAGGCAGCCTAAACCCAGCAGAAGAAGAGAAATCATAAAGATCAGAGCAGAAATAAACAATATAGAATCTAAAAAAACTGTAGAGCAGATCAACGAAACCAAGAGTTGGTTTTTTGAAAAAATAAACAAAATTGACAAACCTCTAGCCAGGCTTCTCAAAAAGAAAAGGGAGATGACCCAAATAGATAAAATCATGAATGAAAATGGAATTATTACAACCAATCCCTCAGAGATACAAACAATTATCAGGGAATACTATGAAAAATTATATGCCAACAAATTGGACAACCTGGAAGAAATGGACAAATTCCTAAACACCCACACTCTTCCAAAACTCAATCAGGAGGAAATAGAAAGCTTGAACAGACCCATAACCAGTGAAGAAATTGAATCGGTTATCAAAAATCTCCCAACAAATAAGAGTCCAGGACCAGATGGCTTCCCAGGGGAGTTCTACCAGACGTTTAAAGCAGAGATAATACCTATCCTTCTCAAGCTATTCCAAGAAATAGAAAGGGAAGGAAAACTTCCAGACTCATTCTATGAAGCCAGTATTACTTTGATTCCTAAACCAGACAGAGACCCAGTAAAAAAAGAGAACTACAGGCCAATATCCCTGATGAATATGGATGCAAAAATTCTCAATAAGATACTAGCAAATCGAATTCAACAGCATATAAAAAGAATTATTCACCATGATCAAGTGGGATTCATTCCTGGGATGCAGGGCTGGTTCAGCATTCACAAATCAATCAACGTGATACATCACATTAATAAAAGAAAAGATAAGAACCATATGATCCTTCAATCTATGCAGAAAAAGCATTTGACAAAATTCAGCATCCTTTCTTAATAAAAACCCTTGAGAAAATCGGGATAGAAGGAACATACTTAAACATCATAAGAGCCATTTATGAAAAGCCCACAGCTATCATCATCCTCAATGGGAAAAACAGAGCTTTTTACCTGAGATCGGGAACACGACAGGGATGTCCACTGTGACTGCTGTTGTTTAACATAGTGTTGGAAGTTCTAGCATCAGCAATCAGACAACAAAAGGAAATCAAAGGCATCAAAATTGGCAAAGATGAAGTCAAGCTTTCACTTTTTGCAGATGACATGATATTATACATGGAAAATCAGATGGACTCCACCAAAAGTCTGTTAGAACTGATACATGAATTCAGCAAAGCCGCAGGATTCAAAATCAATGTACACAAATCAGTTGCATTCTTATACACTAATAATGAAGCAACAGAAAAACAAATAAAGAAACTGATCCCATTCACAATCGCACCTAGAAGCATAAAATACCTAGGGATAAATGTAACCAAAGATGTACAAGATCTGTATGCTGAAAACTATAGAAAGCTTATGAAGGAAATTGAAGAAGACATAAAGAAATGGAAAAACATTCCATTCTCATGGATTGGAAGAATAAATATTGTCAAAATGTCAACACTACCCAAAGCTATCTACACATTCAATGCAATCCCAATCAAAATTGCACCAGCATTCTTCTCAAAGCTAGAACAAGCAATCCTAAAATTCATATGGAACCACAAAAGGCCCCGAATAGCCAAAGTAATTTTGAAGAAGAAGACCAAAGCAGGAGGCATCACAATCCCAGACTTTAGCCTCTACTACAAAGCTGTAGTCATCAAGACAGCATGGTATTGGCACAAAAACAGACACATAGACCAATGGAATAGAATAGAAACCCCAGAACTAGACCCACAAACGTATGGCCAACTCATCTTTGACAAAGCAGGAAAGAATATCCAATGGAAAAAAGACAGTCTCTTTAACAAATGGTGCTGGGAGAACTGGACAGCAGCATGCAGAAGATTGAAACTAGACCACTTTCTCACACCATTCACAAAAATAAACTCAAAATGGGTAAAGGACCTGAATGTGAGACAGGAAACCATCGAAACCCTAGAGGAGAAAGCAGGAAAAGACCTCTCTGACCTTAGCCGTAGCAATTTCTTACTTGACACATCCCCAAAGGCAAGGGAGTTAAAAGCAAAAATGAACTACTGGGACCTCATGAAGATAAAAAGCTTCTGCACAGCAAAGGAAACAATCAATAAAACTAAAAGGCAACCAACGGAATGGGAAAAGATATTTGCAAATGACATATCAGACAAAGTGCTAGTATCCAAAATCTATAAAGAGCTCACCCAACTCCACACCCAAAAAACAAATAACCCAGTGAAGAAATGGGCAGAAAACATGAATAGACACTTCTGCAAAGAGGACATTCGGATGGCCAACAGGCACATGAAAAGATGCTCAACGTCGCTCCTCATCAGGGAAATACAAATCAAAACCACACTCAGATAACACCTCACACCAGTCAGAGTGGCCAAAATGAACAAATCAGGAGACTATAGATGCTGGAGAGGATGTGGAGAAACGGGAACCCTCTTGCGCTGTTGGTGGGAATGCAAACTGGTGCAGCCGCTCTGGAAAACAGTGTGGAGCTTCCTCAAAAAATTAAAAATAGATCTACCCTATGACCCAGCAGGAGCACTGCTAGGAATTTACCCAAGGGATACAGGAGTACTGATGCATAAGGGCACTTGTACCCCAATGTTTATAGCAGCACTCTCAACAATAGCCCAATTATGGAAAGAGCCGAAATGTCCATCAACTGATGAATGGATAAAGAAATTGTGGCTTATATACACAATGGAGTACTACGTGGCAATGAGAAAGAATGAAATATGGCCCTTTGTAGCAACATGGGTGTAACTGGAGAATGTTATGCTAAGTGAAATAAGCCATACAGAGAAAGACAGATACCATATGTTTTCCCTCTTATGTGGATCCTGAGAAACGTAACAGAAACCCAGGGGGGAGGGACGGGGGAAAAAAAAAGAGGTTAGAGTGGGAGACAGCCAAAGCATAAGAGACTCTTAAAAACTAAGAACAAACTGAGGATTGATGGGGGGTGAGAGGGAAGAGAGGGTGGGTGATGTGTATTGAGGAGGGTACCTTTTGGGATGATCACTGGGTATTGTATGGAAACCAATTTGACAATGAATTTCATATATGGAAAAAAAATAGAAATTCTGGGCTATATGGTCATAACTTATCCTGTTGTCAGTAAGACCATGGCCTAGGCTGGTCTAGAATTGAGTTCTAGACTTAAACCAGAGTGTCAAAATTATAAGGGGCAGTCATATCTAACTTGTATGGATTTCTTACTTTGATCCTTGTAGCATACCCATAAAGGGAAAATAAGGTTCAAAGAGATTAAATATAATTTGTTAGGTTTAAAACTGATAAGAATTTCAGCTGGAATTCAAACTCAAATCAGTATGACTACTGTCAAATCTGTCTATGCCATTAATCAGAATTTGTCTTATTTACTATGCACTATTTCTTAACTAGAATTGTCTTAAGAGAAGAGACATCACAGGGCACCTGGGTGGCTCAGTCAGTTGAGCATCTGACTCTTGATTGAGCCTGCTTAGTGTGGACCCTGCAAAGGATTCTCTCTCTCTCTCCTGTCCCTCCCCCACTCATGCACGTGCACACACTCTCTTTCTTTCTTTTAAAAAAAAAAAGAAGAAGAAGAAGAATATTAAGAAATATCATGAACCCCAAAGAATAACTTCCTGAGGATACAAAGACTTCATTGGAAAAAATGAAGAAAGAAACTGAAATCTGATTTTATGGAAATATCTTTCAATTGTAAATTATCATCACAACATAAAATTTTTGTTTTTTATTTCTAGTCAGAGAATAAAAACACAAAATTGAGTTTTTGAAAAATATGTCCTTGCTCCTCCTCCCTATTTCCTACTGCAAAGGCCACAGTTTCAAAACATGATGGTAGCATAACCATATTTATTTATTTATTTATTTATTTATTTATTTATTTATTTTAATGTTTTTTTATTTGTTTTTGAGACAGACAGAGACAGAGCATGAGCAGGGAAGGGGCAGAGAGAGAGAGAGAGAGACACAGAATCTGAAGTAGGCTCCAGGCTCTGAGCTGTCAGCACAGAGCCCGATGCAGGGCTGGAACTCACAGACTGTGAGATCATGACCTGAGCCGAAGTCACACGCTCAACCGACTGAGACACCCAGGCGCCCCTGTAGCATATCCTTTTAAATTCATGTAGAAGAGGCTCCTTTCCCATGTAGCTCTGGTCATATAATTACTGCCCATACAATGTTTTTTCATATTCTAACTTCCCTCTGACCTCATACCTACAATTTTACAGCAGAGGATTGCCTTTTCTTCAGAATATCAAGGTCATACTGGTGAATATGAGCTAACGTTATGCTGACAAAACTGGTCAGTGATATTTAACTGTCCCTATGACTCATTGATATTTTGATATCTTGGACTCTGCTTTTCATTGTCTTCACCTTCCCATGCTTGTGTGGTCAGATTTGGGAATCTTAGGGCAATTGTAGTTCTGGTTGCTCAGGCCCCTCCCTCCTTCTAACATTCTATCTTTTCATCTCACCCCCCATGGTATATTTAATGTATGCCTCCTCCAAAAGGCAAGAAAGAAAAAAGAGACAGAGAGGGAGACAGAGACAGAGAGAGAGAAAGGAAGGGAGATCTCCTTGGAAACTGAATGTGACCCCATTTGGAAGAAAGGGTCTTTTTTGGTTAATGACTGATTGCAAGATGAAATCATCTTAGATTAGGGTGGTTCCAATAACAAGTGTCCTTATAAGAGAAGACATAGACAAGAGGAAGAAGACACAGCCACAAAGAAGGCCACCTAAAGATGAACCCAAAGATTGGAGTTATTCTGCCATGAAAATGGAATGGCTGGAGCCCCAGGAAGAAGGGAGAGGACAGTGGGGATCCTCCTGTAGAATGATTGGAGGGAAACTGAGCCTGCCAACACCCTGAATTCAGACTTCTACTCTTTAGCTCTCTGCAAGAATACATTTCTATTGTTTTAAGACACCAAAACTGTGGTAATTTTGTTACAGCAGACCTGGGAAACAAATAAATGCCTTGAGCCTCAATTTGAATGAAATTAGCAGATTTGTATTTTCCCATGGCCAATCTTTTCATTCTTTCTTAGGATCCGTCAGCTCATCTCAAGTTGTGTCATGTTTCTCTACAGCAGAGATGTCCTGCGTGAGAAAACTCTAAGTGGTTTCATTGTTTAAATTCCAGTTTCCAGATGACTGTCTTGGTTATTCCTGCTCCTCCTATTTCCTTATCTCTGTCTGCACATTTCTCCTTTGGCTTTACTCACTTTCTTAGTTCCTTAATTTTGGCACAGAAATCCACACCCCATCCAACCTCCCTATCCCCAAACACGTTTTTCTTTATTGATCTACATTAACTATTATGAAATCTGATCACTTTGTCTCTATCACTACTATATCACCATCACTGCCTCAAATCCTCCTTTTTTTTTAAGTTTATTTATTTATTTATTTAGAGAGATAGAACAAGAAAGGGAGGGGCAGAGAAAGAGAGACAGAGAGACGGAGAATCCCAAGTAGGCCCCATATTGTCAGTGTGGAGCCCAATGTGAGGCTCAAACTCACAACCCATGAGATCATGGCCTGAGCTGAAACCAACAGTTGGATGCTTAACCGACTGAGCCACCCAGGTGCCCATAGAGTCTACTGCTTCTATCAAGGACTTTGGATTTCTACAGGAGAGGATATATCTATCTCTTTTTCCTAAGTAGCCACTTGATTGCTATAAAGAATACAGTTCCCAGTGTCCCCATGGCATCATTCCTTGTCTTCTGCTCCATGGCACACTTAAAATTTCCCTCTTTCTTTGTTTTTGCATAAAAATGACTTCCAAGCTCTACTCAGAGCTTCTTGTAGCCATGACACCTATAGCCAGCCTCTCAAGTGTAGGCCCCTGTCTCTAACCTGAACCTGCACTGTCCTCGAAGCATTTTATGATTTTCAAGCACTGAATTATTTAGGTTAGAGATTCGGAATTAACCGTTGGGTTGGGGTTCTGGCATCAGTATTTTTTAAAGTTCCCTGAGTGATTTTGGTGTGCAGTTCAGCAACAGCTGTTTGAACCCACCCTGCACTTAACAGTCTTTTAGGAAAAACATTGAAATGCCTGTTGCATTATATTATTTTCCAGATGTGCGAAATCTAAACTCAAGCCTGACATTGGAGATCTTAGTTCCACACCAATCTGATCTCCATCTATCGTGTACATAGACTCCTGTTTTTCTGCCAAACTGATTTCCTTGTATTGTTTATATCTAAGGAAAAATTACTTCCCACCTCTCCCCACCCAAACACACATACACATGCATGGGACCCATGATCTGGCAAAGGATTTTTGTGGCATATTTATGGACACGGGTCTGACAGGTATACATTTTCTACACTGAAACGTTAGACCCTGGAAATGTTTGAGAGTGGATACAAACAGTGGGGTAAAGCACTGAAAACTAACCTAGGCCCCTCCCCTAAAGTCACAATATTTGCTTGTTTATTCATTAGCTTGACTGTTTTCTGGAGAAATACTTTGAAGTAAATATTTATAGAAGCAACCAAGCTTGCTGAAAGAGCATCTTTGGGCCAGAGGGCATGAAGGAACAGTTCTCCCATCACTTGCCTTTATACTAAAGGAAAGAAAAACTTATTTGAGCCGTTGACAATGTCAGTGACAGACATTTCCTAATTTGTGATCAGTATCAACACTGCTAGCTGACTGATGCAACCTGTGACAGAACCCCTCCTAATGAAGCAACTACAGGGCAGATTCTCATGAAAACTTCCTCTCTCGCCTCTTCCCAGAAGCAGAGTGGTTTAAAATTTCACACCAATGAGAGCAAATGAAAATAAAACTGAAATACAGAATCACTTTTCATAAATCTAGCATAGGACTATTATAAAGTTGGCCCAGTTTGTCAGGGAATTTTTTATAATGAGCTCAGCAATGGAAATTTCTCCTAAGGGATAGCCATTAACCAAATCACAAGACAGACATGATCTGGCTCAGAACCAATCACAAGCACTTGAAACTTTTATTGTTTCTCATCTAGAGTTCTTATTTATATATAAAAAAGGAAACAAAGAGGGGAGCTCAATCATTATGGCTCTATAAAGTTATATACTTTATATTATTATTTTTCCTCTGCTCAGTGTAAATATTTAACCTCAATAAGAATGTGTTAACCTATTGGCTTTTCTTTCCTTGTGAACCAGGGACAATGGGAATATTCCCAAATCAAGTTTTACACACAGAGTGAGCACTAGAATGAGAGTTCGAAGAACTGCTTCTATTCCTTACGCTGGATTTATTAAAGTGTCTCATCCTCCACAACAATCCAGGGGGAGTGGCATCAGATCTTCACCTACTACATGTGAAAACTGGGGTCAGGCAATGCTTGTGATTTGTACAGGGGTACAAGATTTAGTAAGTGCAAGTCAGAGTGACTGACATGTTCTGGTTTGCCCAGGACTTTCTTGCTTTAGCCCTGAAAGCCTCACGTCTTGACAACCCTTTCAGTCCCTGGCAAATACAGATCCACAGTCACCCTAGTTGCAGTCAGAGATTGCAATCTATACACTGGGCTACAACCCTATTCTCCATAACATCCTGAAGTCATTACTTCTAATGCTCAAGTTACTTGCAGATCTGTGACTTGTTCTCTCAACTAACAGCTCTACAGAGAGCTTTTGGGAAGAGTGAATAGATGATATCTTCATCTATATTCTTCTAATAACAATCAAAAATAAATAAGCATTAGAATAGGTATTCAATAAAAGTTCATTGAATTACAGAGTATTCTTTAATTGTAGTTAAAGATGAATTAGGCCTACAGGGAAGGTGTAGAATTGGATCTATTAAGTCATCACAAAAGCTGCAGTATTGGACCCCTAGATTCTCACCCGAGTAGTTTGGGCCCTTATCAATGATGTAGTAGAAAAAAGATGTTAGCAGTGCTGAGTATTAGTTCAGCTTTTGACACTAAAATGACTTTGGCAAGCCACTTCCTGTGCACTTCAGCCAGCTGAAATATAAAAGCAGGAAGGTGGGACCAGGTGACTTCTAAGAACTCTTACAGTCTTAGCATAATAGGCTTTGAGCCACAAAGAGTAAACAATGGTAAGGGTTCACTGATGGGGCCCCTGGGTGGTTCAGTTGGCTAAGTGTCTGACTCCAGCTCAGGTCATGATCTCACAGTTTGTGGGTTCAAGCTCCGTATCTGTGCTGACAGCTCGGAGCCTGGAGCCTGCTTCAGATTCTGTGTCTCCCTCTTTCTCTCTCTGTCCCTCCCCCACCACATTCTATCTCGCTCTCTCAAAAATAAACATTAAAAAAAATGAGTTAACTGATGAAACAGAATTGGATTATAAGCTGTGCCTTCAATAGAATTCAAAAATAGGTATTGTTAGTTCTCACGGGTTTCTTTCTCTTCTCAGCAATGTCTGTGAATATCTAACTCTTCCTACCAACATCGAAAGTACCCATGGTCTTTTGTGTTCTTTCTGCACTCCTACTAGCAAGTGAAGATAAACTGATTTGCTCCCTTACTTGATCTCTAAGTTCTGTCTTTTCCTTGGTAACCCAGATTTGCTAATAAGTTTACTGGACTGATTGACAATCTATTAAAAATAACCGGCATTAAAACATTCCATTTGAACATTCCTGTGCTGTATGTAGCTGTCACTTTTCTCTTTTCATAATTCCATGTTGATTTATTTGTAACATCTTTCTCAGGTATTTATATTGCATCTCCCCTAATGACCACATAAATTAAGCAGATAAAAGAGAGAACAAATCAGCATCATGAGAAACCTATTCTGTCCTGGTCCAAGGTTCTATACTTACCAAAGGATTTGGCAGAAGAAAGCCATACTCTTCAGAAATATGAAATCTTCCTAAAGATAATAATGGTATTGTCTTCAAATTCTGACTTTGAAGTTCCATAATTTTGTCTGAAGTATCTGCACTAAAGCCAGTCCTGAGTGACAACGATTCCAAATATACCAAAGACCCAGGTTGAGGGAGCTTCAGGATGGCATCTTCTTGCTGCAATTCTGCAGTGTCTCAGCAACAGAGGAGAACCTTGGTCTGAGGTTGAATTCCAGAATGCCATAAACTTTCTCTGACACAAGGTTGAGCAAACAATTAGAGACTGCTGACTAAAACAAACAGGCAAACAGAATCACAAAAGAAAAAAAATATCTCCTTTCTTTTTACACACATGTAGTAAGAGAAAATTGGTTTTAAGATTGGTTTTAAGTCCAAAGACAATTTGTTCTCCTTTGGAAAAGGGGAAATGAGCTAGTACTTTGGTTATGGCTGATTCCAAATATCCTGACAGTAATCTTGTCCAAAATGAATTTTGACAACAGGGTCTTTATCCCAAAGGAGTGAATGATTAAAACTGGAAGTGAGTCACCTTTAGACAGATATTTCAGTGGTTGGTGGTGACTGGAGATCAGAGGAAGACTCTAAATACATATCAGAACCTCAGAGGGGGTCTGAACAACATATTCTAAACAACTGCTTTGATTTACTTTAAGAAATAACATTTAATCATTTTTTGAAATCTTTAGCCACAATAAGGAAGACATATATATTTTTAACAAATGAAGTAGTGGATATTAATAAACTTAGGAGTCTGAACAGATTATATGATTGAACCCTCTACCTTTATCAACCATCTTTTGAGAAACTTCTACTAAAATGGGTGACTTTACCTATGAAGGAACTACTACTTTTACTGATTTTACAGAGTAGTAAACTGAGGAACACCATATAGATAATCCTGTCTATTGTCACTCCACTAATTATTGGCAGAGTGAGGACTAGAGCTGAGGTATCTTAAAATTTTTTTTAACGTTTTTTATTTATTTTTGAGACAGAGAGAGAGACAGAGCATGAACGGGGGAGGGGCAGAGAGAGAGGGAGACACAGAATCAGAAGCAGGCTCCAGGCTCTGAGCCATCAGCCCAGAGCCCGACGCGGGGCTCATACTCATGGACCGCAAGATTGTGACCTGAGCTGAAGTAGGATGCTTAACCGACTGAGCCACCCAGGCACCCCTAGAGCTGAGGTATCTTGATTTCCAAGCCATTGCTGTGTTCCCTAGATCAGGCTGCCAGGCTGTCTGTCAAAAGTGCTCTTACAGTTTGTTTGTTTTTTGAGAAAGAGAGAGAGAGAGAGGGAGAGAAGGAGAGAGAGAGACAGACAGCATGTGCACACACGTGTGCTCTCTAACAGGGGAGGGACAGAGAGAGAGAAGAAGAGAACATTTTTTTTTAAAAAGGTGTTTATTTATTTACTGTGAGAGAGAGAGAGAGAAGTGCAGAAAGAGAGGGAGAGAGAATCCCAAGCACGCCCCACACTCAGGATAGAGCCTGACTGAGGGCTCAATCTCACGATCATGAGATCATGACCTGAACTGAAATCAAGAGTTGGATGCTTAACCAAGTGAACCACCAGGTGCTCCTATAGTTTGAATTTTCTTTACTATGGAGCCAGGTTATAAGTTCCAGTCCATAGATCTGCAGTATGGAAATTCTGAAGACTCTACCTTTTGCCAAATGGACCCTAAACTTAGGTCAAAAGTTGTAGACAAATTGATTTGGAAGCTAATTTATCTGAACACATCTTCTTCCCTTTCTCTATGATAAATAGAAAAGCTAAGAGCAGGAAGTTCTCTGATCATTCATTGAACAGTTCCTATGGAAGGTTCAACTTTAAAAGTTGTCTTTCAAAAGTAGCCTAATTGGTCTATGTATCTGTTTTTGTGCCAATACCATACTGTCTTGATGATTACAGTTTTGAAGTACAGGCTAAAGTCTGGGATTATGATGCCTCCAGATTTGGTTTTCTTTTTCAACATTACCTTGCCTATTCAGGGTCTTTTGTGGTTCTATACAAATTTTAGGGTTGATTGTTCTAGCTCTGAGAAGAATGCTGGAGGCAATTTTGATTGGGATTGCACTGAATGTGTAGATTGCTTTGGGTAGTATCAACATTTTATCCATATCTATTCTTCCAATCCATAAGCATGGAAGGTTTTTCCATTTCTTTGTGTCTTTTTCAATTTCTTTCATAAGTTTTCTATAGTTTTAAGCATACAAGTCTTTTACATCTTTGGTAAGGTTTAATTCTAGGTATTTTATGGGTTTTGGTGCAATTGTAAATGGGATCAAATAGAGAACCCAGAAATGGACCCACAAATGTATGGCCGGCTAATCTTTGACAAAACAGGAAAGAGTATCCAGTGGAATTAGGGCAGTATCTTTAGCAAATGGTGCTGTGAGAACTGTACAGCAACATGCAGAATAATGAAACTGGACCACTTTCTTACACAATATACAAAAGTAAACTCAAAATGGGTGAAAGACCTAATGTGAAACAGGAAACCATCAAAACCCTAGGAGAAAGCAGACAACACCCTCTTTCATCTCAACCGCAGCAACTTCTTACTCAACATACCTCCAAAGGCAAGGGAAACAAAAGCAAAAACGAAGTATTGGGACCTCATCAAGATAAAAAGCTTCTGCACAGTGAAGAAAACAACAAGCAAAACTAAAAGGCAACTGACGGAATGGGAGAAAAAGGGTTAGTATCCAAAATCTATAAAGAACTTACCAAACTCAACACCCAAAAAACAAACAATCTGGTGAATAAATGGGCATAAGACATGAATAGACACTTCCTAAGAAGACATCCAAATGGCCAACAGACACATGAAAAGATGCTCAACATCACTCATCATCAGGGAAATACAAATCAAAACCAAACTGAGATGCTACCTCACACCAGTCAGAGTGGCTAAAATTAACAACTCAGGAAACAACACATGTTGGTGAGAAATCCTCTTGCACTGTTGGGGGGCATGAACACTGGTACAGCTACTCTGGAAAACAGTGTGGAGGTTCCTCAAAAAATTAAAAACAGAATTACCCTATGACCCAGCAATAGCCCTACTAAGAATTTACCCAACGGATACAGGAGTGTTGATTCATAGGGGCACATGCATCCCAATGTTTATAGCAGTTCTATCAACAATAGCCAAATTATGGAAAGAGCCCAAATGTTCATCAACTGATGAATGGATGAAGAAGATATGGTTTATATATACAATGGAATATTACTTGGCAATGAGAAAGAATGAAATCTTGATATTTGCAACAATGTGGATGGAACTGGAGGGTATTATGCCAAGTGAAATAAGTCAGTCAGAGAAAGATATCATATGTTTTCACTTATATGTGGAACTTGAGAAACTTAACAGAAGACCATGGGAAAAAGGAAGGGGAATAAAATAGTTTCAAACAGAGAGGGAGGCAAACCATAAGAGATTCTTAAATACAGAGAACAAACAGAGGGTTGAAGGGGGTGGGGGAGGGGAAAATGGGTGATAGATGATGAGGAGGGCACTTGTTGGGATGAGCACTGGGTCTTGTATGTAAGTGATGAATCATAGGAATCTACTCCCGAAACCAAGAGCACACTACGTACACTGTATGCTAGCTAACTTGACGATAAATTTTATTTAGAAAAAAAATTTTTTTAAGTATCCTTATTGATTTATGCTCCATCTGACACCTGAGAGCCATTTTCAGTTATCTACTTTCCCTCAACCCAATATTCAACCAGTCTTGACATTCAGTTCCCTACACCTTCTAAATGCAATTTCTCCAACTTTATACGTTTGCTAATCTTGTTTTCTCTTACAGTTTCAGATGAACAGATGACCCAGTTATTTTTGTTGATGCTAGTCATGTTATTTTTCATCCATTCCCTCTATACCGTCTCAAGAATTTACTATAACATTATAAAAGCATAGAATAATAAAATATCAGAACTGAAAGGAACATTATAGGATAAAAGATCTAGTTCAACACCCTCATTAAATATGTGAAAAGCTTGACATTTATGGGAGTGAAATGACTTATCAACTGTCATCCTTGGGAGTGCACGGGTGGATTGGACTGGAATTCTGACTAGCTGCCTCTCAGCCCAGAATGTCCCACTGTGAAATCAGCTAGGCCTACCTGAGTATGAATCTCTATCACCTACCCATTATGTGGCTTTTTAACAGGTGGCTTAAAATTCTGAGGCTCTGTTTCCACATCTGCAGAAAATAGTAACATTTATCCAAGAGACATTTTGGAATAAATAAATGAGAAACTAGAAATGAAACATTTATCAGACAACAGTAAATGCTATTTTTCTCATGTTTTTTTCACCTCATTCTGGAAATCCTTTTTAAAAACCTTTTCCTGGTTTTCTTTGCTATCATTCTGATTATATCCTTTTCTGTTCCAATCACTGACTCCTTTTTTTTTATATCAGCCCTGATATACAATTTGTACATATTCTCTACTTCAGTGTGCTTATGTATTTCCATTGGATCTTAACCATCAATTCTATATGCCCAGGTTCCCAAATCTGCATATTGTGGGAGGCCGGGCCCGGCGCCAGGCTGAGACCAGGTCAAGCAACGTTCCCTGTTGACTTAGCCAACCTGGTGGTTCCCTCTCCCATTCCCCCACTTTCAAGGGCATACAAAAGCCTGTCAAGGCTGAGAAAGTTAATTCCTGAAGCCTGTGGTCTGCAGGTGTTGGCAGTAATGCTACCTCCCTTTTTCTACCTCGAGTCAGATAGAAACAAACATGGGAATTGTGTTTTGCTAGCAATCTTATCAACAAGGTCTTGTTGTGACCTGTCTAGAAAATTCACAAGAAACACAGAACTAAATGTTTTGGTTGGCAGTGATTATGTGAAACCTGATTATTCTTAGAATGACCTGATCCTTAAGAGTCTTATAAAAGATTGTGTACAGCAACAATAAAGCCGTCACTTGGGCCATCAGCCCAGGGGACCCTCCTATTCCCAAACTTTCTCTTCTCTCTTTTTTCTTGAATTCCCCTACCTTCAGGACCCTGACCTCGGTGTTTGTCGTGCTGATCGTGACAAGTGGCGCCCGAACAGGGACCTGAGACAACAAGGAGGAAAGCGAAAGCGGACCGCGCGGCGTCTAATTCAGGAAGGGGAACTGTGCCAGCAGCACAGATGATGGGAGTAAAACTATGGGACAGAAACAGTCTATGGAACAGGGATATTTTATAACTGCCTTGCAGGCTCTTATGAAGGAGAAGGAAATTAAGGTTTCTCAGTCAGCCCTTAGGGAATTTTTTGACATAGTGCATGATTATTGCCCATGGTTTCCAGACTGGGATACAGTTGATTTAAAGGATTGGCAGCGAGTTGGTCAGGAACTTAAAAATCAAATGAAGATTCGTGGAGCTGCAGTTCCAGAGACTTTGTGGTCTACTTGAACCTGTATTAAGGAGGTCCTTGATCCACAGGATTCTATTGAAATAGTTTCTCTTAGCTTGGAAGCAGCCCAACCCTTAGTGACTTCAGATGCTCCTCTCCCTCCAGAAACTACTTTCAATGCCCTTTCAGGACAGTCACGGGTGCCTTCACCTTTACCTCCTCTCCCCCTCCTAGAACAGTTATCTATGCAAGATCCAGAAAATAATGATGACTCTCCTTTTGGGAATCAGGGGGATGATGGGCCGTATTTGGAAGACTGGAGGACGCCTGCCTTCTTGGCCCCTCTGGTCCAGAAGGTACCTTTAAAACGACTTTCTTTTCAGGCACAAGATAGAGGCTTACCTCAGCTGGCTTTCTCTATTACTCAGAATCAACAGTCCACTGAACCTTACCCCAAAGGTAAGGTTACCTTACCTTACTGCAAAGGGAGCTACTCCTTTGCAGCGGACTCTGAATCAAGCAACACAGTATGGGGAAGATACCTCTGCTTTTCACGCTTACCCTGTTATTCAGCAGGGGGACAGAGAGTGTACTCTGCCCTAAGTTTTAAATTGCTGAAAGATTTGAAATCCTCTACAGCCCAGTATGGTCCAACAGCTCCCTTTACCCTGTCTATGCTTGATAATTTGAGCAGGGAGGCGTTGTGCCCAGGAGATTGGAAGGTCATTGCTCAGGCTTGTTTGAGTGTGGGAGATAACCTCTTGTGGAAAGCAGAATTTGCAGAGAATGCTGAAAAACAGACTATGTATAATAAAAGAACTAACATACCAGTGGATTTCAACATGCTCACAGGTACAGGACAATATTATGAGGTGGGCCTCCAGCTGAATTATCCTGAAATTGCGTATAATCAAATTAATACCTGTGCCATTACAGCTTGGAAAAAACTCCCCTCCACAGGGGGCAGAACTGAGGAATTGTCTAAAATTAGCCAAGGGCCAGATGAGAAGTACCAGGATTTCGTTGGGCACCTTTTGACTGCAGTCAGTCGTATGGTTACTGATGGGGAGGCAGGTACCATTATTGTAAAACAACTGGCTTATGAAAATGCTAATTCTGCATGTCAGGCAGCCATTCATCCTTGGAAAAATCAGGGTACCTTGGAGGATATATCAGGCTATGTGCTGAGATTGGACCATCTTATATTCAGGGCATTACCTTGGCAGCCGCCTTAAAGGGAATAGACCCCTTACAGGTGCATGCCCAGCTTCAGGGTAAAAACGTAAGAACTAATCCAAGGAAGTTGGGTGGAATAGTGTGTTTCAAATGTGGCTAAAAGGGCCATATGAAGGCCCAATGTCGTAGTAAAGAAATAATTCCAACTACCCCCGGTTTGCCAAGTGGCCCTAACATTAATAATAAGCCGGCAATTATTTGTCCCAGACGTAGACGGGGGTATCACTGGGTCAATGAATGCCGCTCTAAAACTGATTGTAATGGCAAACCTCTTCAGGGAAACTGGAAGCGGGGCCAGCCGCAGGCCCCTCAAACAATTGCGCCAATGTTCCCACAGGCACCTTCTCACCCACTGTGTTCAACACTGGAGACCTCCCAGGTATTAGCCAACTACACCGCGGTACCCCCGCCAGTGCAGGACTAGATCTTACCCCAGCTCAGTCCGTTTACCTAGAAGGAGGTCAGCCCCCCAAAGCCATCCCCACAGGGATATGGGGGCCTCTACCCAGGAATACTTGGGGGTTATTATTGGGAAGATCCAGCTGGACTCTTAAGGGATTGATGATCTATCCTGGAGTTATTGATGAAGATTACACTGGAGAAATAAAAATTTTGGCCAGCTTAACTATGGGAACTTTGGTGCTTGAGCCCAAGACTCCCATAGCACAATTGATCTTGATACCCCGGATATCCTCCAATAATAAGGCTGTTAAACCTTATCGGGGAAATCAAGGTTTCGGCTCCACAGATCTTTATTGCGCTAAAGTGATCTCTGTAGAAAAGCCCATGCTTACATTGCATATCCAAGGAGTCCCTTTTGAGGGACTAGTGGATACAGGTGCAGATGTCTCAGTTATTGCTCAAAAAAATTGGCCTGTCACATGGCCTACTCAAGTGACTAATATTCCAATTAAACGTGTTGGTTATGCCTCTGCTCCGTTGCAAAGCTCTGATTATTTACATTGGAGACTGCCTGATGGTATGACTGGAACTTTTCAGCCTTTTGTTTTGAATATAGATCTTAATCTCTGGGGCAGGGACATATTAACTGCAATGAATTTGACTCTGGAGACTAAGGCAGTCCCGATTCAAAAACAGACTAATCTTGCTATGCACCTTATGAAGGAAATGGGCTATATCGAGGGGAAAGGCTTAGGGAAGGAGTTGCAGGGGAATCCTGAGCCATATGTCCCCGAGCCTAAAAGAGACCATTTCGGATTGGGTTTTTCCTAGGGCCATTGGAAACTCCCCACACCATGCCTCTCCAGTGGATGACTTCCACTCCAGTGTGGGTTGACCAATGGCCCTTACCTACTGTTAAGAGGGAGGCTGCTGCTCACCTCATAGAGGAACAACTGCAATTAGGTCATTTAGTTCCCTCCACCAGTCCCTGGAACACCCCAATCTTTGTGATTAGAAAAAAGTCAAATAAATGGAGGTTGCTGCAAGATTTGAGAGCAATTAATGCTGTCATGAAGCCCATGGGGGCTTTGCAACCCGGCCTCCCTTCCCCATCGCCCATTCCTTTACAATATCAATTACTAGTTTTGGACTTAAAAGATTGCTTTTTTTTTACCATTCTGTTGGCCCCTGGCGACGGAGAACATTTTGCATTCTCCCTGCCTTCCACTAACTTACAGGAACCTGCTAAGAGGTATCAGTGGAAGGTCTTACCGCAAGGCATGGCTAACAGTCCGACTTTATGTCAAGAGTTTGTGGCCAGAGCAATTACCCCTTTTAGACAGAGTTTTCCCCATGTATATTGTATCCATGATATGGATGACTTACTTTTGGCTGCTGAAACTGAGGAATTATTACAGGAGGCTTTTATTTCTCTTCAAAGATGCCTTAAAGCATATAATTTGATTGTTGCCCCTGAGAAAGTTCAAACGGAAGCACCTTTTGAATACCTAGGGTATCTCATCTCCAAATCAACTGTCCGACCTCAGAAAGTATCAATTAGAACCGGACATTTTACTGCTTTAAATGATTTTCAGAAATTATTAGGAGATATAAACTGGATTAGAAATACACTGGGGGGGCACCTGGGTGGCGCAGTCGGTTAAGCGTCGGACTTCAGCCAGGTCACGATCTCGCGGTCCGTGAGTTCGAGCCCCGCATCGGGCTCTGGGCTGATGGCTTGGAGCCTGGAGCCTGTTTCCGATTCTGTGTCTCCCTCTCTCTCTGCCCCTCCCCCGTTCATGCTCTGTCTCTCTCTGTCCCAAAAATAAATAAAAAACGTTGAAAAAAAAAAGTAAAAAAAAAAAAAAAAGAAATACACTAGGGGTCACCACAGAACAATTACTGCCTTTGTTTAATATTCTAAAAGGAGATAGTTCTCCAGCATCCCTGCGAAGTCTCACTCAAGAAGCTAAAGAAGCTATAAGACATATAGAACAGGCCATTCAGCAGGCCCAAGTCACTAGAATTGACCCTTCTCAGCCTTTGTATCTAATAATATTAAAACCTCAGGTCATCCCCTTTGCAATTCTGTGGCAATCTCATGGCCCACTTGAATGGCTACATTTAGCCTTACACTCTCTGCATGTCATTAATCCTTTGCTATCTATGGTTTGTCTTCTCATCATTAGAGGAAGATCCCGAGCTGTTCAGCTCTTTGGACACGATCCAGAATTTATTGCATGTGCCTTTCTGACACAGAAGTTGGTGGACGCTGCTTTTGCCTAGTCCATCGAATGGCAACTTGCCTTGGCTAATTTTACAGGTCAAATTAAATTTCATTTACCTTCTGATTCTTTAATATAAGGTTTCAGTCTTATAGATATTTTGCCCTATAATCCTGTTGTTTGTCAGCCGATTGAAGATGCTGCTTCCATTTTTGTGGATGCTAGTAAAGAGGGTAAAATTGCAGTGTATTATGTCACTTGCCAACATAAAAATTTGATCACTTTAAATTATACGACTAAATCTGTCCAAAGGGCCGAGCTTTATGCTGTACAGGTAGCCAGAAAAACTTACCCGGAATCTATAAATGTCTATTCTGACAGTCAATACGTTGTCAAAGCCGTGTTGCAGCTTCCCACTGCCTTTATACTGACAGCAGATGAGGAACTTTATCATCTATTTCATGCTACACAAAAACTTCTTAATTTACGGCACAGTCCAATTTATATTTCCCACATTCGAGCTCACACCGACCTGCCTGGTCCCCTAGTTGCTGGGAATCGGATAGCCGATGCAGCAACCCATTTATTGCAAGTTCTGCCCATTACCACTCCTTTGGAAACAGCCAAAAAGAGTCATGATAATTTTCGTCAGAATGCGGCAGCCCTTTGGTGAGAATTCAAAATATCTCGTGAAGCGGCCAAATTGTTAAACAATGCGGCATCTGTCCGCAATTCTTCCCACATCCGGTCTATGCCATTAATCCCTGAGGTCTTCGGCCCAATGATTTGTGGCAAATGGACGTCACCCAATATGTACCTTTTGGGAAATTGCAATATATACATGTGTGTGTAGATACTTGCTCAGGCTATACACATGCTTCAGCCCACTCAGGAGAAGCATTTGTTGATGTTCAAAATCACCTATTTTCTGCCTTTGCAGCAATGGGCAAACCTCATAAAATAAAAACTGACTATGGTAGTGCTTATACTTCTAAATCTTTTACAGAATTTTGCCGCCGACTCCGAATTGAGCATACAAATGGCATTGCTTATAATTCCACAGGACAGGCTATTGTTGAGCGAGCTCATCTGACTCTAAAACAGTATCTGCAAAAACTTAAAGAGGGGGAGATATTAAAGGGAAAGATAAAGTATTCCCCACATGTACATCTCACTCTTGTGTTGTATGTTTTAAATTTTGTAAATGTCAATGAAGCAGGGATGAGTGCTGCAGAGCGTTGCTGGGGAAGGAATCAAGAACCTCTCTTGATGGCAAGATGGAAAGATATGCCGGAAGGCATTTGGCGAGGCCCAGACCCAGTCCTTCGAAAAGGGCGAGGGTATGCTTGTGTTTTTCCACAGGATGAAGAAGCGCCACGCTGGGTCCCGCTTCGGCTCCTCAGAGACATTACGGTTGCGCCGAAAAATGGCCAAATTGACAGTGACGGAGCCCCCCCAGAAGCGACAACGGCGGAGTCATAAGGCGGGTACACCCACCTGGGGACAGATAAAGAACCTGCTGACCCAGGCCACTGATGTAGTGATGGCCTCAGGTAGAGAGGTAACGGCCACAAATGTCTTCTTGGCATGCCTGTGCATTTTCACTACAACTGGGGAGTCTGCCCTCTTTTGGGCATACATGGTAGGTCCTCCTACAGTACAACCTGTAACATGGAGAGACCTCACACCCAAAGTATACACCAATCTCACCTTTATGGGAGGGGAAGATGCAGGGTTTTTGCCCACTGTGTCTGCCTCTATAAATTGGATGGCACTCTCTGCAGGAGTACCCATCTGCCTGCAAAGGAAGTCTACACCGTACAAACTTGCTAATGGGTGTTTGGGTACAAAACCAGTAGGGCGGTCTATTACTTATACTATGTGGCAAAATGGCAAGCGTCCTTCTGAATGGGTACCCCACTCCGTTGTTACTTATTGGCAAAAGAGAGAATTATTAGGAGAATGGATGTTTTTTGGACCACGTGATCCCCCTCAGAATCTTCCTATATGTCCCTCAGCTGGTCAAGGCCTTACTGGGGACTCACCTTGGGGTATATGTGCCCAATCCTCTTCATTGAGGATGACTCCTAAAGACATAAACTATACCATTACAGATTATTCCCGAAAGGCCCGGCTAGCTCAGTTGGTAGAGCATGGGACTCCTAATCCCAGGGTCATGGGTCTACCTCCTAGCGAGGTACAGGTACACCACAAGATTATTCCCACAAACCATTTTGCAATCCCCTGAAGGAAGAATTCATTCTGATCTTTGGAAGTTATATGCTACCTTTGGTAAAATATATACTAATGACAGCTTTAGTTTTCCAGAATATTATGTTTCTCCAGTTCTGCAATTGCGTGCCTGTGTTCCTCCACCCTACTATCTGATTGTTGGAAATGGGACCATTACTCCAGTGAAAGAAGATGGTCATCAGTTATACTGGCTGATGTGTCCTGCTTGTGTTTTGACCAATTGTCTACCAGTAGATGGACCCTCTAGAAGTGAAATGAAGGTTTATCTGGTCTTACAACCTCCCTTTTGGATGTTGCCAGTAAATGTTACAGGACCTTGGTATCCTAATTATGGGATGCAATTGGCCTTAGAAATCAGTAAATGGCTACGCAGGACCAGACGATTTCTTGGACTCTTAATTGCTGGACTCATAGCAACAGTGACTGTAATTGCCTCTGCAACTGTATCTGTAATAACCTTACATGAAAGTGCCCAAACGGCATCCCATGTAAATGAATTGGCTCATAATGTATCCAAGGTGTTTGCCACTCAAGAACGAATAGATCATAAATTGGAAGCCCAATTAGAGGCACTACAAGAAGCATTGATGTATCTTGGTGATCAGTTTGCTGTTTTGCGTACCAGACTTTAATTTGTCATGATGCATATAAGCATATCTGTGTTCCCCTTTAGAGTATATCAATACAAGTGCGTCGTCATTTACAAGGGGTTTGGCATGATGCTAACACTAGCTTAGACCTCTTACAGCTACAAGAAGAGATAAATGCTGTTGCAAGAAGCTCACTCAGTTTCCCTGACCCTGGAGATCTCACTGAAACCGTACTGCACCAACTTAATGGGTTTAATACATTTAATATTCTTCAGCATTCCTTTTGGATCTTTATTGGAATTGTTTCCGTAATATCTGTTTTTTGTTTTTTGTTTTTTTTTTAATTTTTTTTTTCAACGTTTTTTATTTATTTTTGGACAGAGAGAGACAGAGCATGAACAGGAGAGGGGCAGAGAGAGAGGGAGACACAGAATCAGAAACAGGCTCCAGGCTCTGAGCCATCAGCCCAGAGCCTGACGCGGGGCTCGAACTCACGGACCGCGAGATCGTGACCTGGCTGAAGTCGGACGCTTAACCGACTGCGCCACCCAGGCGCCCCCCGTAATATCTGTTATATTTGTCTTGCTGTGCTGTTTCTGGAGATGGGGTCTTACTGGCTTTACCACATACCAAGCCAGGATGCACATGTTACAATTACAAACAATAGGAGGAAATGTGGGGGGCTGGGCCCTGGTGCCAGGCTGAGACCGGGTCGAGCAATGTTCCCTGTTGACTCAGCCAACCTGGTGGTTCCCCCTCCCATTCATGTGGGAGGCCGGGCCCGGCGCCAGGCTGAGACCAGGTCGAGCAACGTTCCCTGTTGACTTAGCCAACCTGGTGGTTCCCTCTCCCATTCCCCCACTTTCAAGGGCATACAAAAGCCTGTCAAGGCTGAGAAAGTTAATTCCTGAAGCCTGTGGTCTGCAGGTGTTGGCAGTAATGCTACCTCCCTTTTTCTACCTCGAGTCAGATAGAAACAAACATGGGAATTGTGTTTTGCTAGCAATCTTATCAACAAGGTCTTGTTGTGACCTGTCTAGAAAATTCACAAGAAACACAGAACTAAATGTTTTAGTTGGCAGTGATTATGTGAAACCTGATTATTCTTAGAATGACCTGATCCATAAGAGTCTTATATTATAAAAGATTGTGTACAGCAACAATAAAGCAGTCACTTGGGCCATCAGCTTTCTCTTCTCTCTTTTTTCTTGCACTCCCCTACCCTCAGGACCCTGACTTCGGTGTTTGTAGCGCTGGTCGCGACACATATTCAGTCTTGAATTTTCTGGATCCAAGGGTTTAGACCTATGGTACTTGTGGGTCAGTGAACCTTTCAGGCTCTACCATAAAACCTTATTAGAGCTCCTTACTTTAAATTAAAGTTCAAATTTTCTTGACCTGGCATCCAACGATACCCATTGCCTGACCCCTTAGCTCCTCACCTTTCTAGCTGTGCAATGTTCTACAATCACCTTGGATTTCTTTCACATCCCATTTCATGTTCTGCCTGGTTTGATAGTTACTAACACATTTATCTGATCTTTTCTGTTAGATTATAAGCTTCTTGAAGAATTCATACCCAACTCTGCATTTTCCCTTATCAGAATGTGTCCAGTATCTGGTGCTCAAGAAGTGTTTGTTAAACAAGTGGTCTCTCAGAGTGTCATGGTAGACCCCACATGTTTATAACCAGGGTCTCGATGCCTGGTAGATGTTCATACTGGTCTCTGTTGCAACACTGCAGGCCTCACCCCTGTTTTCCTTTGCCCTAAGGAACACAGTGGCCACACACCCCAGTAAGATCTGCCTTGCATCTTTCTTATTTACTAAGAGGAAGTCCGTGAAACATCATTGTGCCCCGGAATTTCCTCTCCTAAGACAAAGATTTGTAGTTTCAACATCCTGGGTTCTGTAATTAGCTTTCCTGTGAATTATGGTCGTGTGCAACAAGGATTCTGCTCTTAGACTGGGTATTAGAGCTTTTTGGAAATGGAACAAGGGGTATTCAGAAAAGAAAGAAAAACATTCACAATTTAAAATTTTAAGATATAATTTATATGTTTAATGGTGGCAATTTCAGATATAATGAGTCTCAATTTCAAAATAATAAAGTCCAAAATCTGAATTGTCAAAAACAATCAACCCAAATAGTGCTGGTACACTGAGACTATTCCTGTAAAGCTCATTAATCCCTTCTTTGTAAATTCAATGGGACTTTTTCTTCCTTTCTAATGTTTATTTATTTATTTTGAGAGAGAGAGAGCTAGCAGGAGGGCGGCAGAAAGGAAGGGAGACAAAATTTTAAGCAGGCTCTGCACCATCAGTATGGAGCCTGAGGTGGGGTTTGAGATCGTGACCTAAGCTGAAACAAGAGTAGGTTGCTTAACTGACTGAGCCACCCAGGCACCCCTCATTCCTTTCTGATGAACAATGGAGCAATCTGACATTTTGCCACCCTTTTCTTCCTCTTCCTCTTCCTCTTTCTCTTCCCCTTTCCCTTCTTCCTCTCCTCCCCTTCCTCCTCCTCCTCCTTGCCTCCTCTTCCTTTTTCTCCTCCTCCTCCTTCTTCTTCTTTTCTCTTTCTTTTTTTTTTTTTAAACTCTCTTCTCTCCTTGATATTTGCTATGGCGTCCATTCCTTCTTGTTCGATTGTACCTAAAAATAATAAGAAAGAAAAGAAGTTAATACTCACTGATTTTTCTTGTGTGCCAAGTCTTATGGTAAGCATCTTCCATGGGTTATCTCATTTAATCCTCACAATAGCGCTGTGAGTTGGTACTATTATTCCCATAATTCAACAAACTGAAGCTTATAAAACTTAAGTAAAAGCCTAAGGTCATACTTTTTGTAAACGGTAGAGTCAAGGCTGGAGCACAGACAGCCTGACTTTAAAGTTACTGATGCTAGGGGAGGTGGAGGGAAAAAAATTAAAAATAAATAAATGATAGGGGAGGTGTGGTTGGCTCAGTTGGTTAAGCATTTAACTCTTGATTTTGGCTCAGGTCACAATCTCATGGTTTGTGGGATCAAGTGCTGCATCAGGCTCTGCTCTAACAGTGCAGAGCCTGCTTGGAATTCTCTCTCTTTCCTCTATCTCTGCCTCTCCCCATGCTGGTGTGCTCTCTTTCCAAAAATAAATTTCAAAGATAAACCTTTAAAATAATAAAATAAGGTAAGATAAGATAAGATAAAATAAAATAAAATAAAATAAACTCACCACTCTGGGTAATTTCATCCATTCAAAGACTTTGAGTATCATCTCTACATTGATGATTTTCAACATTTTGTTTCCAGTTGGATCTCTTCTGTCATGTACTAGATGTCTTCACTTTAATGTTCTATAGAAGCTTCATATGAAATATCTTAACACATCAAATATATCCTAGATACCTTTCATTAAGGTGGGGAAAAAGGCTTTTAAATCCTCCAGCAACTAGCTCAAGGTCTTGAGCAGAGAGCCCACTACCTAATGACAGATCCAAGCTGTACTTGTCAATTTATTCTCTTGTATAAGAACAAAGCTCATCTTGTTCATCTATTCCATATCTAGGTGAATGGTATCCCTCAGAACCAGCCATATAATGTTAGGGGCAAGTGAAGGATGAAAAGGTAAGGACCATTGTTCAAAATTATTCAGAATTTCAAGATGCTGACAGTAGATGTTAAGCCAATCATTAAGCCTTTTTATATGCAAGACCTTATGTGACTGCACAGGTTGAATGCACATGAAGCTGGCCCTGGTACTTCTGTGGCCGCAGTTGACCAGCTGGAGACCTGGAAGTCATCTATTACATCCAAAAGAACATCAGTCTTGCCAGTCCTACTGCCTTAATATTTCTCATGTTTCCCTTTATCACCAATCCTGCTGCCATCGTTTTTGATTCCTTACTATTTAGTATTAGAATATTATAGCATAATCTCTAATGGTCTCTCTGCCTCAAATCTAATCCCATAAGATTTTCCTATCATTTGAGACTTGAATTACTTTTATAACCTCTAAATTCATTGCGTTGTTTTTATCATGACCCCACCATAATATTCTACAGATACAATATTTATTTCCAACTACTACCCAAATCATTTAAATATTTATTTGTTATGGGAATCACTTCACTTAAATATTATTCAAATATGCAAATATGATAAAGTCATTTTTCTGCTAAAAATATTTCCCTTGGTTTTCAAGATTAATCGAAACTACTTCATTGCATGGTCTTTGAAAATGATGATGGTTTAGCTTCACCAACCTATCACCCTTATTTTTTTATGCTTCAGCCATATTGAACTATATGTACTGCCTCAAATAGACCATGCTTATGTCACTGTTCTTTGTACACTCTTCTTTGTACTCTTTTTCTGAAATTTCCAAACTTTCTTTCATTTGCATAAATATTAGTTACCCTTTAAAACTCATCTCACCCCAATGTTTATAGCAGAACTATTGACAATAGCCAAAGTATGGAAAGAATCCAAATGTCCATTGACTGATGGATGGATAAGGAAGATGTGGTGTATATATATACAATGGAATATTATTCAGCAATCAAAGAGAATGAATTTTGCCATTAGCAACAACGTGGATGGACCTAGTGTATTATGCTGAGCAAAATAAGTTAAAGAAAGACAAATATCATATGATTTCACTCATATGTGGAATTTAAGAAACAAAACAGATGAACACGGAATAAGGGAAGCAAAAATAAGATAAAAACAGAGAGGGAGAGAAACCATAAGAGAATCTTAAATACAGAGAACAAACTGAGGGTTGCTGACAGAGTGTTGGGTAGGGGGATGGGCTAGGTGGGCAATGGGCATTGGGGAGGGCACTTGTTGGGATGAGCACTGGGCATTGCATGTAGGTTATCAATCACCGTATTCTATTCCTGAAATCATTACTACACTATATGTTAACTAACTTAGATTTAAATGAAACATGAATTTAAAAAATTAAAAAATAAAACTCATCTCACATATTACCTTATCTTAAAAAGTTTATTCTTACCACAACTCCTTTTAGAATTATCTCCTTTCCCTATTTAGCCCATTCTCCTTCTGCTGTCCACTAGTCTGGGTTATGGACTATAGCTGTCTGCTCTTATACTCTCCATTTATTTTTATATAGCTTCCATCCCGTTGTGTTGAATTAATTCATTTGTCTATTTCCTCACTAGTGAGCTTCAAGTAAAGTTGGTTTCCTTAACCTTTCCATCTCTACTATCTAGTTTAGGGACTAGCATACCACGTTTGCCTATTAAATTGTTATCTAATAGGGGCGCCTAGGTGGCGCAGTCGGTTAAGCGTCCGACTTCAGCCAGGTCACGATCTCGCGGTCCGTGAGTTCGAGCCCCGCGTCAGGCTCTGGGCTGATGGCTCGGAGCCTGGAGCCTGTTTCCGATTCTGTGTCTCCCTCTCTCTCTGCCCCTCCCCCGTTCATGCTCTGTCTCTCTCTGTCCCAAAAATAAATAAAAAACGTTGAAAAAAAATTAAAAAAAAAATTGTTATCTAATAGATGAGTAATTAGGGTAGAAATTGTGATGCTTTTAGGGTTAGGTCTAACACCATTAATAAAATAATGCTTGAGTCAATATAGCATTTATGTATTTCTTCTCTTAGTAGCCAATATTTTAGATGTGTTGCTAAGTGCTATGATGTAAGAATGAAAAAGTCATGGATCCTATCTATAGACAACTGATAAACTAGCAGCTGAAATAAGACAGAGAGACAGAGAGGGAGGGAGGGAGGGAGAGAGGGAGAGAATAACTATATAAGAGCAAAAGTGTCATGTTCTAAAAGAGAGTTTTTAAAATCTATGGGAATAGAGTTGAAAGAAACTCCCCTACAAGTTAATCCTTCAGTCTGGGTTTGGGCAATGGCCTATAATAGTGGTTCTCAAACAGAAATGGATATGTGGGAGGTGGTTGTATCAGCATGATCACTGGCTCTCTTCCCAGAGTTCACAAGGTTTTGATCATCTTTGGAAAATTAGAGGGTCTGGTATGTACATTCTTCAAAAGACATTCTCTTCAAAAGACAGGTTATTCTGCGATTGTCCTTTCCTCACCCATCTTGCCTCCAACATTTTTGAAAATCAGCACAAAATAAGAAAAAGAGTTCCTATTCTGATTCATTGGCAGGGTTATAGATAGAAAACAATGGCATTCATTTTGTAAACTTGTATATATAAATATATAAAAATATTTATTACATCAAAATCATTGTCTTTGTGATTTAGAAGAAATATAGTTGCTATTTCCACTATTGAACACATGTTGACTTTATGTTGTATACAATTTCATTAGATTAACCTAGACTATCATTTACTTTTTTTCATGGATGAATTTGCAGGTCACATATATGGTTTAATCAAAGAGTTGGAAGACACCTTAAGAAGGATCTACTTATCTCTGATCTTTTAGATGTGTATGAATAGTCCAGAGAGATTAACTGAAATATCTAAGGCTACATGGCAATTTTCTTTTTCATAGAGTTTATTTTTTTAAAGCAGTTTGTCACAGCAAAATGGGAGTACAGAGAGTTTACATTTATCTCCTGCCCCCATAAGCATAGCTTTCTACACCACAGTGGTACACATGTTAAAATCAATGAATCTACACTGACACATCATTATCATCCAAAGTCCATAATTTTTATTAGGTTCACTCATGATGTGTGCATTCTATGGGTTTTAGCAAATGTGTAATGATATGTATCCACTATTGTAGTATCACACAGAATAATTTCACTGCATTAAAAACCTTCTGTGTTTTGCTTGCTCATCTATCCCTCTTCCCTAACCCCTGAAAATCAGTGATTCTTTTACTGTCCACGCCTTTGCCTTTTCCAGAATGTCATTTAACTAGAATCATACAGTATGTAGCCTTTCCAGATTGACTTATTTAGTTAGCAATATGCATGGTAGGTTCCTCCTTTTGTGCTTGATTCTTTCTTTATTTATTTAAAAATACTTTCTTTTTTTTAATGTTTATTTTTGAGAGGGTGAGTAGGGAAGGGGCAGAGAGAGGGAGACAGAGGATCTGAGGTGGGCTCTGCACGGACAGCAAAGAGCCCGATGTGGGGCTTGAACTCACACACCGTGAGATCGTGACCTGAGCTGAAGTTGTACACTTAACTGACTGAGCCACCTGGGCACCCGTGCTTGGTTTCTTTAAAGTGCTGAACAATATTCCATTGCTACAGTGTACCTCAGCTTCTTTATCCATTCACCTACTGAAGGATGTCACGGTTGCTTCCAAATTTTGACAATTAGGAATAAAGGTGTTTAAACATCCATGTGCAGGTTTTTGTGTAGACATAAGTTTGATTTTCCTTCCCTCAAATTATAGATCCCAGTGCTAAACAAATGTAATGACTCTTGATGGCATGGACCATATATATCTTTTGTGTCCTCTTTCAAGCTGTTTACTTTCTGTGATGAAGGTGTAAGATTTACCAGTTTTATCCGCCATCTGACTTAAATTTTCTCTTTGGGGTATTTTTGGTCCATCATAAAACCAAACCTCAAAACTAACACAAGGCTAATTTTCTATCAAAATGCATTTACGCTACCTTGTATAATAGGTGACTTTTTAGAGACTTAGATCTTATAAGCTGTATAAATCTGGATGTATATTCCTATTTCCTCCAATACTTCTGGTAAATTGTCCAGTCCATACCTACTGATGTTGCCAGCAGGTGAGTACATTCTATCAACAAGAGAAAATAGTTTCCATCATTTGAATAGTAAATAATAATCACATTTCAAACACTAGATATACAAACAACTCCTTTAGAAAATTGGCTCACACCTTCTCTGAATAGAGCACATTCACCACCACATTTTTGTTTTTCAGTCTGATTTTAACCTGTAAATAGTCAAAAAGTTTGTAATGGTTCACAATGTACATTTCTGATAACCAACTGTGGTTTCCTGCCTCAAGTTCTGCTTTCTTCAGAAAAAAAAGTTAGCATTTTATAATCCACCAACCCTACTTTATTTCATACATTTTTGACTATCTGTGTCAAAGCTTTCCTCCCAATAAGTAATGTCTAAAGCACACAGCTCATGGACCAAACATTATCCAAGCCCATGTGTACTTTGAGTTTCAATTCTGGGATAAATGTAATTAGGAATACCATATAATGTATAGTGCTTTTTATAATGGCATCTTAATGTTCACATTTTGCATAAGAGGCGAGTTCCTAGGGTAGTATATAGTGAAAATGAATGAAAATGAAAATGAAAATGAACTTTCTTGTAACAATCTGGTGCATGACATTTTAACCTTTGTTTTTAGAAGAGGCTTTCATTCTGTTTTTGTTTGTTTTACACAACTGTTTCTTTTTTTAAAATTATAGACATTTCTAATACTAGGTACATATCCTTTCTATCTTCAAAATAGTTATAAAGGTCTGAAGTAGAAGGCTGATCCAATTGGCAATGCATTTTACCCTATGTTGGACTATCTACACCATTCCAACTTTCTTGTCTATTATGTTGACTGCAACTTCCAAGTCAGTGTAAATGGACTCAGCTCTGTAGACATAAGCAAATGATCCTTTACCAAGCAGAGATTTCTAACTTTCATATTTCCCTTCTTCTCTCCCATGTAGGACACCATATTTTCAGGCACTGGCTCTGCTCCCTTTTGGCTCAGTTCCCATTAGGTTAAGTTTCCATGGCTACAGTTCTTATGGCAAAAGCACAGCCACCATAAGGTCTCCAGGATACTGCATCAGAAATATGCCTCTGAGCTCCCATTTTGGAAAGCCTGGGCTGGTTGACCCAATAACAGTAATGGGAACAGAAATACCACCCTACCTCCACTTTTTTCTTGTTACTGCAACACAATAAAACATCATGCATGAGTTGGAAATTTTAGGGAGAGCCCTGTGCAGTCAAGTATCCAATACTTCTATTGCAAACGTCAAAAGAAGAAGAATTCCCGTGTACGCACATTTTTTCCTTTAGTGGAATTTGTACTCCCAGTAGCGGGTTGACATATTCTGGAGGTGGTTTGCCTGGGTTTAATTTTTTACTGTGCCATATGCTAGCTGTGTGGCTTTTGAAAGCTACTGAACTCCATTGGGTCTCAGTTTCCTTAAAAGTAGCTAGTACTTATCTCATCAGCCTATTGAAATGATTAAGTGAATTGATATAGGTAAGCTCCAAATAAGAGTTGTCTATATTGTCAAAGGCATTGGAGAGGGATTCATGCATTGTATGGGCCATTGTATCTCAGAGTTGGCAAGAACCTTAAGGACAACCAAGTTCGTGTTTATGTGTCAAATTTTTAGCCTGTCTGAACTTCTAATTTTTAAATTGTTTATTGTATATAAAATAATTCTTTGGAAATAAGCAAATTCCTATCTTTAGCTCATGACTCACCATAAGAACTGTATATCTCAGTGTACCATGTCTCACAGAAGGGTATGAGGATTCCAGAGTGCTGTGAATTGAGTAGCATTCTCTATAATGTGTAATATTACATTTAATATATTGGAGTGAGAAAAATAAGATATGAATTATATGTTAGGAACCTCAACCATTTACCATACAAAAGTTAAGTACAGAAGGAAGGGTATAAGATACACTTACTTTTCTGAACACTTGAAATGAAAAATATACATAATTTTAAGCTATATTTTCCTCACTTATGGAAAGCAACATGTAGGGAATATACCACTATACACTTCTGATTTTACTATGACATAGGCTGGGATGGAAGTATCAGTCATTCTATTCAAAGAAAACCCATGTTACTAAGAATTCACTGCATCTAGTTAAAACCTTCTCTTATGGTAGTAGACCACGTTCATCCTCCAGTGACTCAATGACCCTTCCTCCATGGTGGAGCCAAGGCCACATGGCATGCATGCAAGAATAACATGACTTCTTTAAAAACATATCCAGTATTTTGCTGTACATCCTCCAGTCCAGAGATGAGTGAGTTCGAAGAAAACCAGGAATCATGGTTCCCATTATTTGAACAGATATAAGAGAATACACTCAGACGAACAAGTGTCTGCACTCTTTGTGGAGAACTTGAAGCCTAGTTTCAGTCTATCACCTACCTAACAACAGCGCCATGTCAGGAACAATGCCGTTTTTGTTGTTGTTTTGTTGTGTTTTGTTTTTGTTTTTGTTTTTGTTTTAAGTATTTACTTATTTTGGAGGGAGAGCACAAGCAGGGAGGGTCAGAGAGACAGGGACAGAGGATCTGAAGCAGGCTCTGAGCTAATAGGTTGACAGCAGAGAGCCCAATGTGGGGCTCAAACCTACAAACTGCAAGATCATGACCTGAATGAAAGTCGGACACTCAATCAACTCAGCCACCCAGGTGCGCCATACATGATGTTCTTAAAGAGAAAATGTGCATACAGAGTGTGGCTGAAAGCATCAAACATGTTTTGCATGTCAAGATGATTGATTACTAATTAGATAAAACCAATTATGGAGAAGAAACTCTTGATATGTAGCCTTGTGGCATGTAGCTGTGGAGCCAGATTGATCCATGTAGCAGACAGGACAGAAAAACATCTTAACTTGGAGTCAATAAATGATTCTTAGTATTTACTTATATTCTAGTAGTACTTTATAGTTTCCTAAGATTTGAGCACTATATTTCATTCAACAGTAACCTTGTGAACAAGGCAGGACAGGCATTATTATGCTCATTGTACACAAATACAAAATGACTTGCCTAAGGTCACAAAGGTAATAGATGTCCAAAACGGAGCCCACAAAAATAACCCACCTTTGAAACCTCTCAATTTAGTGCGTTCTTAACTACATCAAGCCCTGAGACATGAGGACCTTTCTTCCAACCCTTAAAAATTATACACGTATACACACACAGGTATGTACTTGGTCTGTATGCATACATTCATGCATGCAAACTTTTCTCATTTTAAACTTATATATGTTCATTGCAGAAACACTGACAGGAAAATAAAGAAGAAAATGTGTCCCATGCACCTAAAAACTATTACCATTGACATTTGGTGTATTTTCTCTGGAATCAAATGAAATTTTGCTTATGAACAGGGAGATTTCACTGGGTTAGGGTGTATTCAAAATATGTTAAATATGTTGAAATAGTTTTTAGAGGTGTGACCTTAGAAATATGTGACTACATTTCCTTCTTTGAATCTGTTTGGGTGTGTGCACTCAACCCACTTCCTCAGACCTGGGCTTTCCACAAGTTGAAAATGTTTGCAAATTCTGCACGCAGGCAGCCATTGTGTCTTGTTTTTCTTCTCATCTTTAATAGCATAGCCAATATCTAGCTAATCATCTACTACTATATCTCTTGAAATTCTATCAAGCCACCTCATTTCTTCTCCCTCTTCTTCCCAAATTCCCTTTCTCTCTAACCTGGTCTACATCGAGACCGGTGAAAAAGATGAGAAAGATCAATAAACTAAAGTTCTCCTCCCCTTTATAACCAACTGTGTGACCCTCAGTAAGCACCTTCATCCTTCTGAGCCTCAATTTTGTCATCTTTAAAATTAGTTTGGGTCTGGGTGCCTGGGAGACTCAGCTGGTTAAGCATCTGACTTTGGCTCAGATCATGATCTCCTAGTTTGTGAGTTTGAGCCCCTCTTTGGGCTCTCTGCTACCAGTGTCAGAGCCCACCTCAGATCTTCTGTCCCCCTTTCTCTTCATATCCCTTACTTGCGCGCACATGCTCTCTGTCTCTCAAAAATAAAAATAAACATTTTTAAAAAATGAGTTTGGCTCATATAATTTTTAAGCTCCTCTCCAACACTCTTAGATTATGTTATTAAATAAATTCATGCCAGATTGTGCGTGTCGGATAACCCCAGCCTCCTGAGAGAAATTATATTTCAAAGGTGACCTTGTTAGCCCACAGTAATTTATTCATGAATTGATTCATTTATATATTCATTCAACAGGTATTTGCTAGGTATGTACTAAGGTTGGGGGATGCATGGGTCAGTAAAAAATAGGGTGTCCCTGGCATCGGGAAGCTTATCATGTAGTAACAATGCAGACAAGGGCACAGGTAATTATAAACAAGTGTGATATTACTGTAGGGAGAGTAAAGGAATCTATTACCCATGGTTGAGGGTAGCAGTGTAGACTGGGTTTCATCTGGATGAGTATTTAATTATAGTTATGAATAAAGCAACTTTTAGACATTTTATTATATCATATCAATATTTATTGAATGTCATCATTTTAATTACAATAAAATATTCTAATTTTATTATAATTCTATTCTTACAAGGAAGGAACAGATATTGGAAAAACACTTTGAAATCTTTTATAAGTACTATTAAAAATTTGTGTATTATTAATTCGTGGGTCTGATACAATGAGCAATATAGACATATATAGATATATATAGACATCTTGGTCTTTACGAAATGCCAAGTTACATTAGTCAACGTTCAGCAGGAATTTCTCAGTTGTATTTCTAACACTCTTCAGGAAAGTCATGACACTAGTGCCTCCAGTTCCTTTATTTTCTGGTTCTGATGTGTCTTCAGATGTTGAGTTTGCCTTGTGCTTGTTCCTTGAAGGAATCACGATGTACTTGGCTACTATTTTCAAATGGTATTTTCTCAGGTCAGCCATAGCTTTCACACATTCATTATAATCTGCCTTCAGTTTAGCATCACCTTTTGAAATAACAAACTCACGGACTGAGGGGGCTGACTCTAATGACTGGAGAAATTTCTGGTGAGCTAATGGCATATATTCTCTCATTTCCTGAAGGAATTTGAAAGAAGATTCTGAAGGAACAAGAGAAAGATTAGTTAGTAGGGAAACCAAAACATTCCCCAATCTAGGGGAGAAGGTCAGAGTGAGGTCATTGTGGGTGGGAGATCACAAGCCACCACTAAAACATGAGGCACTGAGTTCACAACCACCCTGTTAGAAGACTACTCGTCTTGATCTAGTAATGGTAATTATTGTAATACAGCCTTAATTCTGAAAGCCCCATGAGCTGAACTCATTCTTTCATAATAGAGTTTTTTGCTCATGTGTCCTTTCTCACTTCCTACTGTATTTGATCCTTCTAAAAAGCTGATGATACAGACAGGGTGAATATAATCTATACTTGACAGATCATGACACAGAGTCCAGGAGAGTTTAAGGGAGAACTTTTAAATAAATGAATGAACTATTAACCAAGAAGTTCTTACTGGAGCTTCTCCTACCGCTACAAAGAATATAATGGATGTGGTTCATATTTCAACTTTGGGGCATCTTTAAAATTTGAGCTGCTGGAAAATAAGACCTGCTGGAAAATCTGACCAAGAGCAATGTCAAGCCTCCCCTGTCACTGACATCTCCACTTCCCCAACTTCAACTCACAGTCCCATCTCATTTGCTGGTGACTTTCTCTTTCTGAATCTGATCATACATTTTCAGGACATGTGCTATGGGCTTCATCACAGCCAATTAGGCCTTATATACATGTTCAAATTTCAAGATTGAGAGGGTGATGAACTTGGGTTTTGGTTCTGGCTTCACTGCTTTCTAGCTGGTTAATAAGGGGTTTGTCACTTAACCTGTAAAGAAATTTAAAAGTTCCTGCTTGGTTGTTTGTGAAAGGGGGTGATGACAACAAGATCTTGCCTTACTGATTCTTTGAAAAGTATCAGATAGGCTCAGATGAGATGCTGATGGAAAGTTACTTCTTAGATGTTAAAACACTATTGTATTAACATAGGAGATTATTATTATTTGTCATTATCCACTCACCTTCACCAGAACTCTGCTGGATGCCCAGCAGAACATCAAAGCACTGGAAGACGCTGCTTTGGGCTGCACTACCCCCTGCAAACTTCTTTGGGGTTTCCCAGACACCTTCATACTTCAGACCCTCTGGCAGCAGGGGGTTGCCTTTCCAGCTAGATGAGGAAGGAAAAAAAATCATTATTTAGATTAATTGCCAAATTTTCAGATATAAAATTTTATAACAGAGGGTGAATGGAGAGTGACATGACATAGATTTCATTATTCTTCTTCCACACTTCCCTCCACTCATGTTCATTTTTGAGAATGCTAAATAAAATGTTTCTGAGAAAATTTGGCATAAGGATTCTATAAATGGAAGCTTACCTTTGCATTGGAGAAAATATCATTCTGTTCTCTCTTTTTAATGTTTATTTATTTATCTTGAGAGAGAGAGAGAGGTGGGGGAAGGGCAGGGAGAGAGGGAGAGAGAGAACCCCAAGCAGGCTCCGTGCTATCAGTGCTGAGTCTGATATGGGGCTCGATCCCATGAACTGGGAGATCATGACTTGAGCCAAAAAGCAAGAGTCAGGAGCTCAATTGACTAAGCCACCCAGGCACCTCCATTCCTCTTTTTTAAATGACTACCTTTCCTGTCCATAGTCGAGTCCATGCCTGGCCAACTAATAACAGAGAGAATAGTCTATTCTTTCTCTACAACATGTTTTTTAAGATATGAATTATTTCCTAAACCCGATGGATAGTGGGGATCATCAGTGGGAATTTGATGTGTTATGATAAATGTTTAAGAGAAAACAAACTCAGGTGTAAGACTACATACCCAGACAAGTATATGCGAAGAACATTGAAAAATGTGTTTGGATCCACATATTCTGTAAAAAGATAAGGTATGTTAAATTAAGCAGTTATCAGAACCATCACAGGAGATCAAGATATTGTAAATAACTGATAGCGGGTTTCAGCTTAGGCTGCAGGAAAGGCATTAGGTCCATCTGTGCAGAAAAAGTCCCTGAGGAGAAGCTCTCCCAAGTGAGCCTCATGTCCACTGAACAGGGTCTACCATAGGGCTAGCACACAGCTTATATCAAAGAGCCTAAGCCCACATCAGACTCCTCCTAGGGAGACCAATTAAACTGCCAATGTTTCTTTAAAGCTATTTCACATGCTTACTGCCATGAGATAAACTACTTACATAAAGAAAGAAACAAATCTAAATAAAATGAAAAGCAGAAACAACAACCCCAAGAACCCTGTGGGTTTGTTTCCCTGCGGATCATCCCCATGTCTCTCTTCCCAAAGCTTACTAACATTTTTTATCTGAAGGTCTATTTCTTTCCAATGACCAATCATCAGTAACTCAAAGCCTAGGGATACACTGTGACATATTTGTTGAAGCTGTCCGGCAGAGCGCATTTTTTTTTTTTTGGTAGACCTTTGTTTATATACTTTTTTTGGTAATTGCTGCTTTTTTTTACCTGTTAATTTTGTAATAACTTTTGAGCTCAGTAGCTTTTCTCTGTTGTTTCTTACTTAACTTGTGAAAAAGCAGAATTCTTAGGGAGTTCTTATCAAGCAGAAGCTAAGTATTTCAGAAATTAAAACAGCCTGAACCTTAAGCAACTGTCTCCATGGTTTTCAGTGGGAGGCTAGGACATTTCTGACAGTTAAATAATTACCTGGCTTGCAATTCTAGCTTCACAATTTACTATATATGTAACCTTGGGCCATTTATCTTATCTCTCCAGTAGATTACTTTATCTATAAAATTAATATAACGAAACCTATCACAGGAAACTATAATAATTTAGTGAGATAAAGTGAAAACACACCCACTTAAGTGAGAGTTTTTTTTTTTCTATTTGTTTAACAACTCTACGTTTCAGGTAATCAGAAACTTGTGACTGCCAGCCTTGAATGTTGCCTGGCATACAACACTTGCCATGAATTTGTTTAAACTCTTCCTGGGCTTGTTGCAGACAAGAAGCTATGTAACGCAGTGCCCTTTGCAGAGTATTGTGGTCCTCACATTTTACTGCATTCAATAAATCAGGAATTACCTTAAAAAAAAAAAAAGATAAACATTTAAGATTTCTTAGCACTAAATATTGGCGTAGAATAAACTTCTTCTAATTCTTAATCCCCAAATTAAACGTGGGATTTCCACTTCTTTTGTTTTGGTGAGTACCCTCTTATTGTTTGACTTAATTTCCTTGCATTTAATTAAGCTTGGGTGTATTTTTATTTATTTAACATTTAGAGATAAGTTTATATAGTTTTATATAGTGTTATTTCTAATTCTAATAGTCAAAACCATTAGATTTATATCACTCTGTGATCTAGTTCCAATGACAACTTGCATTAAAAATGTATCTCTTTTTTTGAGGCTTCAAACTTTATTCTAAATGCATGGGTCCTACGCTTTATATTTTAGATGAGACACAAAAATAAATAAAATACTTTTTTCTACCAGATGATCCCTTATATCCAATTAAATAATTGAATGCTCTATTCAATCAAGATAAAGTTATTTCATGCATAATATAGAATGATTGCTCTGCTTATGGAACTCAAGATACAAATTTGCCAGTATGGATAGACTTACTTTGATTGCAGAAGCCGCTGCTATTTCCACCAACAGAGAAACCAGGAAAAATCCTTTACCGCAGTCTCCACCAGGAAACGAAAACAGAATGTCCATGTTCCTAAGAAAATAAGTCAAGGGAGTCAAGAATTTAGCAAAAATACTGGCGTATTTGTTTGAGTGCTTTGTAGTTTTCAAGTATTTTAATTCTATTTTAGTTTCAAAATAATCTTGTGGGATAAGTATGCTAGGTTTTACTATATTACATTGTTGGGAATATGAGTGTTAGGTCCATCGTCTAAGATCTAATGGTAAATTAAGCTGAGACTTTAAATTCTATTTTAGAATTTTGGCACCAGAAATTCCAAGACCATTTCTGTTTCTTTTGTCTCATTAATTTTTCACATGCATGTATATTACCATATTTATAGATTTATACATATTTGATGCTTATAGAGACATCTGTGATGTATAATTTTAAGCAGGTTTTGCTTTAAATAAATATATTCATATCTATATTTTTATCTGTGCACCTGATTCAATTTCTCAGTGGTTTACTTGCCTTACAAAGAAATTGGGAAATTCAAATAATTGATTATACCATATTTTCTTTCTTAGTGAAGTTTCACACTAGTGCTACCAAGGATTCAGTATCTGTATATCTATGAAGTTCATGGTGGTTAAATTCATAGTCTCCAAAGCCAGACCATTTCTGCAAGTTTACTTGCTGTGTGACCTTGACCTAGATATTTTATGTTTCTGCCTCAGTGTTCTCATCTGTAAAATGGGACTGATGATACCATCTTCCCATGTAAAAGCCTTCCATAGCTGTCCACTGATCTGAAGATACTATTTAAACCCCTTATCATAGCCAAAAGTCCTACATAATCTTTTGGCTAAATTTATTTCTTCCTCCCTTTACCACACTACTACTTGCATCAGTCACTACTCATCAACGACACTAGCCTTCCTTCAGTCTGATAATACATCAAGATTTTCATCACTTTGAGGCCCTTACTCTTGCTGTATCCTCCACTATGAACACTCATTTTTTTCTTGTAGCTAATTCCTTCCTACTCACTCTTTGGAACTCAGCTTAAGTAACCTGCTACAGGAATTCCTTCTTCATCCCTTTTATTTGGTTAGAGCTCCTCTTGCCCTCTTCCTAATCAAGGAGCAATTTACATAATTTGCCTGTACCACTTTCCGCACCAAAGCAGGCTTATTCCTATGATATTTACCTTTGTTTCCCTAGCTTTCAGCCTCCGCTCAGTACATAGATCAAAAATAGTAAGGATTGGGCCAAAAAGAACAAGTTTATGTTTCTGGCCACTGAGATTATTAAATCAAAGACACACAGATGGATGTGCATTTTGTATTTGTGCATTTTTAATTACATTTTATATATGCAGGTGTTATTTTTGCATGTAAATATAGCTATGATATCAAGCAGGCATGGTCCTATGATAGTCTGAGATCTAATTAAGGATTGGGATTATTTGCTCTTTAAAAAATTACTTGAGTTATTTTTTGCCTGAATTCAACTGGTCTCTTAAAAAGTACATTTGGATGATACTGATAAACCTATATTTACTTTGAATAAAAAATAATCCTTAGAATAAAATGATCAAATACTTACTCATAAGTCATGGGCCTTATGAAAGCAGCCATCAAACAGTGGGCCAGTTGGAAAAGAAAAAGAAAATCAGTTAAAAACTCAAACAGTGGTTTTGAGTTATTATTATTCAATTTAATACTACTGATCTATCAAAGGTAAGATATAAGTAAAAAAAAGAAAAATATATATGTTTTTAAAAAAATATTTATCAACTAGGCATTGCAAATACTTAGGACTTTTTAAGTAAAAAAAAAAAATTAAATATTCAAGGAACACAGAAGGTTAGTCAAAACTAGTCATTCCTAATAAGCTTTTCTAGATCAAATCCTTTCATTTTATGGTTCCTGGGTCTACAGTACTCCTCTGCAGAAACACACCCAGAGCCCTGGGACACCCTATGTCTCTTGTCCCCTTAGGGTATCAAATCCCACTGCTAAAATGATAGCAGGGGCCTAGTCCCTCAACAGGCTGCACTGAGAGCCTGGGCATTTTCCTTTCCACTGCCGAAAATGTGTTTACTCTTAACTGGAGAGATAAACATTAAAGTTGTAGAATCTCCGAAACATGTTACCCGTAAAAAAAAAAGCCAGACACAAGAACACCTGCTCTATAATCGCACTAATATGAAATCCAATAGCAGAAAAAATTAATTTTTAAAATGACCAATCAGAATGTGTGTACCTGGAGGTAGAGAAGAGAATTGAATAGAAAGAACCATAGAGGTGATATTCTGTATCTCGTCACAGGCTATCCATGTGTGTAGAACAGTCAAAATCCCCCAACCGAACAGTCAGGATGGCACATTTCATTGTATGTTAATTATACACCTTTCTCTCTTGTATATACCAGCAGAGGAAAACATACCCCCAAGACAGAGAAGAAAGCTGTGCTGCTGAAAACTGAACCAATGACTGACTCCCTATTGACATAAATAGCATGCACTTCTTTAAAAAATAATAATAATGTTTATTTTATTTTTGAGACAGAGAGAGACAGAGCATAAGCAGGAGTGGGGCAGAGAGAGAGAGAGACACAGAATCTGAAGCAGGCTCCAGGCTCTAAGCTGTCAGCACAGAGCCCGATGTAGGGCTCGAACTGCTCAACCACGACACTCAACTGACTGAGCCACCCAAGTGCCCCAAGCATGTACTTCTTTAATTCCTGCTATAATCACAATTTACGTACCCATTGGGATCCTTTTTCTTCCAGTTTGCCAAGACACAATCTGCATAAACCAGAATAGGAGGCAGATCCAGCTTCTTAGACAGTTCACAGTAAGGAACAGCAATATTCTTTGGCAAGACCTAATTAAAACACAGTATTTAGTATTAGCCTTTGAAGTATCTTACCTTTTTCTCTGCTTTCTGGGTGCCAGAACATTAGCTGTTCTACATCATGGCATTCTGAAACCAAACCACTATAATTTTCTCTTCCTCATTTCACAACTTAGTCCTGGGAATTATTAAATGTTTATGTTTTAGATGTGGGTTGATGTGGACATAATCTAGTCAGAGAGAGAAAAAGGAGGTAAAGGGTTCAAGGAACAAAGGATGTATCCTTGACTTTCCAACGGTCTGTGGTTACTTGTAGTCACTTACTTATTCACTCATGTGTCCACCCCATGAATATTTGTTGGGCAATTCCTCTATGCAAGAAATTTTTCATCCATAGGAAATACAAGGATAAAATCATGCTCAGTTTCCTTTGTTCTCAACTTTTCTTTTCCTGAGCCTATTACTCAGGATTCTGCTCTGTGTTTGCCCACATTCTAAAAGGCTCCTACCCCCACAGGGCAATCCTGATGGGCAAGCGCTCTCTTAAGGTGCCCATTGTTGCCACTCATGCATGCCATGTTTTCCAACTGCTCTATTAATCATAATGCTGACCTTTTATTCTTTATCTGCCTGATTTTATAACCAGATTGTCCCATGTAATAAATTAAGATCATCCTTGTCATCAGCAGCCTATGGCTGGAATATGTGTGGCTCATCTGGGGTAGTAGGAGGTGGGTTACGGTGGAAGAGGTGGCATGACAATGTGGCCCACTCAATAGTTCTGAGAGCTCAGGAGAGCTCTAACCTCAGTAGCTTCGGATTAATTTAATACACCTGGAGATGATGTTTTAACAAGACAAAATGTTAGCATGGTAACATTGGCTATCAAAGCCCTTGCAGAACTTATGCCTCTGGAAAGTGAAACATTTTGGTTTGCAAATGATTTACGTTTGTTTCTAAAGGAAATTTCTGCCTCTTTCTGATTTAAAGGGAAGATCAAAGGGAAACAAAAGGGAAGGTGCTTAATTGAAAAATTAATTTGAGATGACTTGGAAAAAAGAAAGGAAATGTTCAAACCCATCTTAATCTATTAAGAGACATTTACACAGCTACTAAGAAACTCAGATGCTAATTTCTAACCCATTCTCAAGCAAAATTTGCCTTATATTGATATATCTTATTTTTTATCCATTTGTTTTCTTTCCTCACTTCATAGTTGTATATATATGTGTGTGTGTGTGTGTGTATGACTATTGACAGTATGTGTACACACACACACACACACATATATATATATAATATATATTTCCTATAGTTTCCTCACTTCAATAGTCATATATATATATAAATATATATATATAAATATATATATATAAATATATATATATATATTTAAATATATATATATATAAATATATATATATATAAATATATATATATAATTTTCTATATATATATGTATATACATATATATGTGTATATGTATTTGTTGCTGGCTTCTAAAATCCTTTTTAGAATAATGTGGTATATAAAAACTAGATAAATTAAAAATATATTTTTATTTTTATTTTATAATTCTGATGTCCAGTCTGGTAAATTTATTATCTTTTTTATTATCCCATGTACATTCTGGTCTCCATATTTTTTGCTAGTCCTCTCTCTTTTTTGCTTCTCTCCTCTTTGAATAAGCTGTATCAATCTTTTTTTTTTTTTTTTTAATTTTTTTTTTCAACGTTTTTTATTTAGTTTTTGGGACAGAGAGAGACAGAGCATGAATGGGGGAGGGTCAGAGAGAGAGGGAGACCCAGAATCGGAAACAGGCTCCAGGCTCCGAGCCGTCAGCCCAGAGCCCGACGCGGGGCTCGAACTCACGGACCGCGAGATCGTGACCTGGCTGAAGTCGGACGCTTAACCGACTGCGCCACCCAGGCGCCCCGCTGTATCAATCTTTTAAGAAGCAATTCAAGTCCCACTTCTTCCTTGAAACATTTCATTATTATACCAACTACTATTTAACTCCTCTGGACTCTCATACTTCTCCACTTAGCATATGCTGCCCTTTGTTATTGATGATCTTTCATTTTGTTTTGATTTATTTACTTATTTTGAGAGAGAGAGTGTGCATGTGTGCGTGAGCAGGGCAGGTGTACAGAGAGAGAATCCCAGGCAGGCTCCACTCCGTCAGCGCAGACCATGAACTCTGAAATCATCACCTGAGCTGAAACCAAGAGTTGTAGGGTTAACTGACTGAGCCACTCAGGTGCCCCTATTGATGATCTTTCTATACAATACCTACACATTTAGCTAGACTCAGATTCTAGCAAGTCTAGTGGGGCTGTGTGCTTAGGTTGTAAGGCTAGAACTAATCTGAAACTTTTTTGTGTCATCACAAAATTTATATATGGTAGTCTGATAATTATAAAGAAGTAAAAGGTGTTCCCATGATTATGCAGAACACATTTTCCCTTTTGTTTACATATCAGAGGATGACTTATCACATAGGGGAACTATATGTGTCGTTTTGTATTTAAACAGGATGTGGAAAGACAAGATAATAATTCCAATTAAATTGTCAAAAAGGAAAAAAATCATTAAATGGCAGAAGGTGCTTCTGGAATCTATTTTATCTCTTTCTTGTCTAAAGATCAGGTATTACAGTCAATTGGTTTCATGTGATTAGGATTTCCAGCTAAAATAAAATATGGTATTATTTCAAATCTAAAGTTATCTACTGTTGATGAGAGTAGAGTGAAACCCATATGTTCTTCCATGTTGACAGATTACATTTACATTGATGTAAGAGAGCACTTTGGCATTAAGTAGGAAGAGTCATAAAATGTCCATATCTCCCAAAACTCATAAAGAGAGAAAAAATTTAATTTTCAAATATATTGATTATAATGTCATTTACAATGGCAAAATATTAAAACAAGTACAGTATTTGTAAACAGAGGATTGAATAAATAAAGTCCAGTAACTCAATGAAAAACTATAAAGTGATTTTAAATGATGACTAGCATGATTATGTTGTAACTAAAAAATGCTTACAATATAATTTAAGTGAAAGACTCAGGACATATGTCTATATCCACAGGATGGAGCAACTGTGTTATGTAAGTGAAAGATTAAAAATCCAATAATGATAGCAGCTGGCATGTTAAGTCAATGAAACATTGTCTTCTTTTTATTTTCTGTTAAACAAGCATCACCAAATTTAGTTATAATAGTTTTAGAATTATTTTTATGTTAAATGTAAATTGGATGTAAATTGTCATATAGCATAAGAAATACCAGGAAATCTCCAAACCTCACAAACATCTTCACCGCCTTGGTTCCACACATACGCCATGGTGATATACCCCAGGACCAGATGTGCAAGGCGCTGTGACTTGTGGTCTTTGAGGTCATCAATACTGAACATTTTTAACTGGGAATAAAAAGAGAGATTGACTCAAATCAACATGGGTGACATTATAGCTTTAAAGCCAAGTGAAAAATGTTAAGAAGCTCTAACAGAAAGATGAATGTAATGCCTTTCCAAACCTTCTCAACTTCTTTACGTAGTTCATTTTTCTCAATAAGTTCAGGCAGGTTTTTAGCAATGGAAATCCATTGATCATAAGGGTAAGGTAGTTCCTCCTAGAAAAAAAGAAACGGGACATTTATTTCATAGTGAAAATTTTTATGAAATAGTTTTGTATCTGATTCATAGTCTGTCTTGCCTGTAGATCAATTCTGTGTAATGCTGTCCTGACAAACACTTACCTGTTCAGTAACCCCAGTCCTTGTATTGTTACCTGCACACTCAGAGCTCAAGACTTCTTCCTCTCCTCCAGCACTCTCACCTGCTCTTTTACACAGGCTACCTCAAAAGTTCCACTAAAATCATCCTGATTACTCCAACATACACTTAGATCCCCAAGTATAAATCCTGTGTATTATACCTTCACATTGTTAAGTAATTTATTGTTATCTGCTATTTATTTTCTCTTCCTGGCTAGATTCTAATTTTTTTTTTAATGGAAGAAAATTGAGATTTCTTAGATGTCAGTAAGTAGACTAGGCACTTTGCTCAATAATTTCTTATTTAAATATTATAATGACCTAAAAAGTTGACTGTTATCTCCATTTCATGAATAAGGAAAACAAGGCTCAGTTTATGAGATTGTTTTGTACATATAGTTCATATAGTTTATTGTGATTGAACTTTTAAGTGTTTCCAACTTTCAAAAATCAATGCTCTTTCTTTCCTTTTTTTTTAAAAAAGCTTATTCATTCCTCATTTCTAAGAGAAAGAGAGAGAGCACAAGCAGGGTAAGGGAAGAGAGAGAGGGAGGGAGACACAGAATCTGAAGCAGGCTGCAGGCTCTGAGCTGTCAGCACAGAGCCCAACATGGGGCTTGAACTCACAAACCGTGAGATCATGACCTGAGCTGAAGTCAGATGCTTAACCAAATGAGCTACTTAGGCACCCCTCAAAAATCAATGTTCTTTTAACATCTCACTACCCCATTTGATGTTAAGGATTTTATCATGCTTTTAATTTTGTATTTCTTACAGAACCTTGGACAGTACTGGACTTGTAAGAGATGCTGTACCTATATGTACCAATTGCTTGCTTTGGTACTATAGGCTTATATTTTTCCCAGTAAGTGCAAATAAAATCCAAACAAAAGTGTCTCTTTGGATCTTATCATATTTATACTTTCATGTCAAAGGAAAACATGTAAACAAAAGACCTAGACACTGCCCTGAAATGAGCTTCAACTTCCCATATGCTCTTTCCCCATGCCTTTCTCATTAAGCTGTTTCCAGATATGTTCTTGAGGTCATCAATACTGAACTATGGGGATACAGCAAAAACAGAGAGATTAACTCAAACCAACATTGATGAAATTTTAAGCTTCAAAACAATTAATATTATAAGTAAGCTAGAAGACAAAAAGGCAAACGTCACATAAAATTCAAAGCTTCAAAACAATTAATATTATAAGTAAGCTAAAAGACAAAAAGGCAAACATCACATAAAATTCAAACATTTTCAGGGACTTCAGATAATTGGCCAGTCTTTGTCTATTAGTGCAGATTTTTTAGCAATGAAATATGCAAGCAGTATATTCACTAGATAGTCACCTCTCTGGTTTCTCTGAAACTCTCCCTAACCACACAAATGCTATGCAGTGGTGTTTTTAGTAACAAATATATATTACATATATACATATATATATATGTATATATGTAATATATATATTGTTGTTGTTGTTCTGCATTTTACTCTGGAACACTGCTGAATTTTTGGTTTTTACTATTTTCCCCAAATAACAGAAATATTTTTTGTTGTCCTATATCGTGATTAACATCCTTTTGACAGAACTTTTAACAGATGCAAAAATTCAATCAATAATATACTTCTGTTTCAGATGCTTAATGGTATAATATAAATTAATTAAGAATAACACAGAGGGTCATCAACTTCTGCTAGATTAGAGAATGTATTTTGTATCTATGTGTAACTAGAAGACATTATTTTCTTTTGGAATAGAAATTTGATTGATGATAAAATATGAAATGAACATTGTGAACTTATAATTTCTAGGAAAGATCTTCAGTGAAGAAATAAAAGTAATGACTAATTTGTTCTCCTTGTTTCAGAATATGATCTAACTTCCTAAACATCTTAAGTAGTAATTACTACTTTTTAAGTAGTCCAGGAAGAGTTTTGTTTTGTTTTTGTTTGCTTTCATTTGTTTTGCTTTACCCCTTGGAATCTGTTCTTAGAGCTCCAAAACTGCCACGATTGTCTTAATTTTTAAGAGAATTTACTCTGGGAGAAAAATTATATATAGAGTTTTGCAACTTCTTGTTGTACCATTGATAAGTACATTTCCAAAATCATCTTATCCTGGCACTGCAGTGTGCTTGTATGGAGGGGGAGCAGGTCTAAGTATTAGTGATTTGTAAATACAAAGTGCTTTAAGCAATGACATTAGTGGGTTTGTTGTTGTTTGAGAGAGAGCATAAGCTGGGGAGAGGGGCAGAGGGTAAGAGAGAAGGGCTCGATCCCAGATCCCAGGAACCTTGAGATCGTGACCTGAGCAGAAATCAAGAGTTGGATATGTAACCAACTGAGCCACCCAGATGCCCCTACAGGATGTTGTTTCTAAGTACAGTTAGATTAGATCTCTAACTAAAAATATGTTTGCTTCATTTAAAGATGCCCTCTGCATGGCTTAAATTTCTCATCAGGAAAATGAGGTTAATAACATACATACTTTTTAGGATGGTTATGAAGGTGGAGTAAGTTAGTATTTGTAAATTAACGATGCTATATAAATGTTTGTTATTTGAAATAGATAATAAGATGGTTTTCCTGGCATTCTTTGAAATACAACTTTAAAAAAATGTAGTTTTAAAGACAAACACTTACTCTACATGTCTTGCTGTTTGCAGGCAAAGTTTGTAAAATTTTAAAAAAAAGGCAATTCAGACTCTCATCCAAATCTTACACTTAGTAGCAACAAGCAGTATTAATACAACACAAAATTGCTTGATATACCATCTCAAAAACCTAATCAAAGTAGGAACATGTACTTCACACAATTTAAGGTATTATCAACCAAGAAAAGGGGTTCCTTTGACATGGATCATTTATTACTTTGTTGTTGTTTTTTTTCAAAATGCCCCCCCAAAATGCAATTGCATTAAGCCAAAATACTTCTATAGTTTCCTTATTTCATCACTTACCTTATCTGTGTAAGGTAAGAAAAAATGGATTTAAGACTCAATCTCTAGGCAGAAAATTTTAAGGAAGTTAAGTATGCACCATTTATTAAAATTCTGCTCTACTTTTGGCATTGCTTCATCCATTTGTTCAGTAAAAATTACTGAACCACATTTGCTCAACAGAAGTTAACTTGCTCAGGTAAGTAATGATAAGAAAACATTTTTGCCCATACATCAGTTCTTTGTCTTACCTGTGGAGTTGGCAGAACGAAGCCCACCTCTTCATCTATATGGTATTCTTTCAAATTTTCCCAAGAATTTTTTGTAGGCAATATCCTATTGTGTGACATTCTTGCAGTCTACTTCTCTGGTCCTCGCAAGGAGTTTTCAGAGCATCTATTTATTATAGAGGTTGCCATAGCCAATGATTGCAAACTTACACACGTAGGCAGCAAGAAATGACTTCCACTTTTGGAATAGTTTCATTTTCTTTCTTTGTAATTTGATAAACAATAAAACCACAAAAGCATCTCTATTCATCATATGAAGAAACTGAAAGTTTATGGTACTATGAAGTATTTGTCACTGGGAACACCATTCGTTTACTGTCATAGGGAATGTGAGAAAGAAACTGAAATAAGAAAAACCATGAATATAGGTAACTAGAAAAGTACATTTTTTTATGGAAACGTTTAAATCTTTTTATTTTTATTTTTTTTTTCAATGTTTTTTATTTATTTTTGGGACAGAGAGAGACAGAGCATGAACGGGGGAGGGGCAGAGAGAGAGGGAGACACAGAATCGGAAACAGGCTCCAGGCTCTGAGCCATCAGCCCAGAGCCTGACGCGGGGCTCGAACTCACGGACCGCGAGATCGTGACCTGGCTGAAGTCGGACGCTTAACCGACTGCGCCACCCAGGCGCCCCTAAATCTTTGAAGTAAGACAATGAATTTGACCAAGGCTAAAGTCCTAAAATACCCCTTCACTGTTACTATCATTGGCTTTCCATTAAGTCTCTAGGGTTCTTTAAACACGGTAGTGTCTTATTTCAGCAGCCATGAAATGTAAACCATGATACATTGAACTAATGTAGGCAATGATTGTTGTAGAAAAAAATGGAAGCAGGTGAGGAATTAAGACAGTACCTCTTGGGGCACCTGGGTGGCTCAGTCAGTTAAGCGTCAGACTTCAACTCAAGTCATGATCTCAACCTTTGAGGGTTTGAGCCCCGTGTCAGGCTCTGTGCTGACAGCTTAGAGCCTAGTGCCTGTTTTCGCATTCTATGTCTTCCTCTCTCTCTGTCCCACTCCAGCTCATGCTCCGTCTCTCTGTCTCTAAAAAATAAACATTAAAAAATTATTTTAAAAATTAAAAAACGAAAGACAGTACCTCTCTACATGCCCATTTTTCTTATTCAGTCTTTTATCTGTGTTCTCAGTGATACAGTTCTTTCTTCTTCATATTCCTTAGAAGTAATTTTTAGGAAGACTTTTCTGTATCTCTACTATATTTGACTGCTAAGGACTGTTGAACCAATAGTACTTCACATTTGGAGAGTTTGTAATATGTTAAAAGTTTGAATAAAGGATAAAACATCCTGAAAATGTTTCTTCCAAAATGCAAATTAAAACTGCATTTGGCAAGTTCTTTGGGGTGCATGTAGTTCTGTGGTCACTTACAGGCATTGTTTGATCTCACTAATAAAGCTGAAGGAAAAGGAGAAACTGTATTGTTCCTTATGATGATCAAAAGGAGAAATGAGGAGTTAGTGTGCAGTACATTGTAAGAATGCAGTTTTGTCATCCAGCTTATGAGTACTTGAAATAACTTCCTGGTACATGACTCTGCATTCTAGAATATTTCTTACACTATTCTTTCCCTTGAATCATGGATTCTTTTTTTTTTTCTTTTTTAACATGTAGTTTTACAAGAATATGTTCTCCTTATAATAAAACTAAGGGAAATTGAAACTAAAATTACACTGGAAAACACATGGTTTCAGAATGAATAATCCATGAGGCTGATATTTTTGAAACCAGGCCCAAGGCAAAAACACAAATAAGAATATCGTGTTGGATTATCATAACTACATGGAAGGCAAACATAACCAAAACAATTTTAGGAATTGGAGAATGTGTGTTTATTCCTATGATTTTTCACTCTTTTTACCTGGATTTGTTTTCCATCGGTGAGTCAAGACAGATACATGTAATGAAGTTTTAGATAATTCTATCTCAGAAAAGTTTCTGAGGCTTGATGTTTTTTAAGAAGCATGGTTTGATACTTCTTCTTGACTCTGCTTGTTTATTAAATCCATCTTACCTTCGACTCCAGAAACAGTAATATTTTAGCATCCTTTTCTCTCTACCTATTTATCTCTACCTTCACATTTTAACCCTTTTCATGTTTTCATATTTTGGAAACATTTTCAGTCCTCATTTATCTTGATTTTTCTTCAGCAATAACCACATCTCATTGAAAATTCCTTTTCACAAGGGGTCAGAAAAGCATCTTAATCGTACTATCCTCTATCGATTCTTTATCTTTTCCTATATCTTTTTACCTGTGGCCAGGTCATTGTGAAAGAAAGCTCCTGAAAGTCAAAACTCAGCTTTTTGCTCCATAACCTCCCAGCTCTGACGGATACGAATCTGACTGCCTTGCATATATCACTTGTTTGATGACTTGGCTGAACTCTTGTATGTAGTGATTGTACTGCCTGGGTTATCTCCATAGCTATAAAGTACATTTCCAATTGCCTGGTGAACATCTACATCTGGAAATCCCATTTTTCTTTTCACTGAGCACAATGCCAGAACTATTATAAATAATAATAAAAAAAGAACTATTATGAATAAACCTGCAAAAGAACTTTTATCCAGGACGATGATAAACAAATTTGTTCCCTCACAACATGCTACCATATATACTAATCCAAGTTCCTTTTTATTATTATGTTATGCTAGTCTATGTAGAGAGTAGCTTTGTTTTAAAAGTAAAAGAGGTTTCAGCTAAAAAAAAAGTTAAGTGACCTAGAACATATAAGAAGAATGAAGAAAATTATTGAAATGCCAATATCCACTGGCATTTACCATTAATATTTTGGTGATTATGTTTTCCACTGTTTTTGGTTTACATTAATAATATCCAGGGGTGACTGGGTGGCTTATTCAGTTAACCATCTGACTTATGCTCTGCTTGTGATCTCGTGGTTTGTGAGTTCGAGCCCCACATCATGTACTACACTGACAGTGCAGGGCCTGCCTGGGATTCTCTGTCTCCCCTTCTCTCCTTGCCACTCCCCCTCTCATACTTTCTCTCTCAAAATATATAAATAAACTTAAAAAAATAAAAAATAAAATAAATAAAATTTAAAAAATAATATCCAAATTTTCCTGACCACTCACTTGTGTCAGGAATTTTCTTAAAACTGTTCATGGTAACTAATTTGACATTTATTATTATCTTATGGGAAAATGCTCATGATAACCCCCAAAAGAAATTAAGGTGATTCAGGATATTTCTGTCCCTCTAACATAGCTGTATAAATAAGAAGTAGTGCAGACTGTGAGGCAAATAGTATTTTATTGTATCAGAGTTCTCCAGAGTAACAGATCCAATAAGGAGATAGATAAATAGATGGATAGACAGATGGATAGATAGATGATAGATAGATAGATAGATAGATAAACAGATATCAAGAAATGGGCTCTCGTGATTGTTGGGGCTAGGAAATCTGAAATCTGGAGGGCAAGCTAGAAAACTGGAAACTGACGGGATCTAATGTTGCAGTTTACTGGCAAAATTTCTTTTTTAGAAAAACTTAGGTTTTTGCTCTTAAGGTCTTTCAACTGATTAGATGAAGCCCACTCAAATTATCCCACTTAATTTCTATTACTTAATGCAAACTAAGTATAGGTATTAAATAATCTACAAAATATCTTCAAGACAACTGTGATTAGTGTTTAACTGAATAAGTGGGTACTATAGCTAAGCCAAATTGACGTAAAACAAATTATCACAAAGATAAAAGGGGAATACTTCATAACACAAAGTGTTTAACTTACCAGGAAGATACGACAATATTAAATTTTTTATACATTAAACAACATAACCTCAAACCGTGTAAAGCAAAAACTGATGTAGATGGAACACAAAAGACACAGACACATACCCACAATTAGACTGCAATTTTTTTGTTTTTATTTAAAATCTCACTAACAGAACAGCTAGTCCCAAATCACTAAATACATAAGCAATTTTAAAAACATTAATGAACTTAATTAAGATTAATCAAGATTAATGAACTTGATCTAATTAAGATATATAGATTATCAAGCTCATCAATTTCAAAATACATATTGTTTACAAGTACACTGGAAAATTTACAAAAATTTACCATATAGGTATGTGCAGTCCGATAATCAAATCTGAAAATTTTTATAAGATTAAATCCTACAGAAAATATTTTTTAACCCAGGTAAAATAAGACAAGTAAATAACCAAAAGTTCACTGGGAAATCTCTGTATGTTTGAAAATTAAGACATAGGTTTATATAATTCATTGGTCAAAATCACCATCAAAATAGAAACTAGAAACTATTTTTACTTGAATAATGGTTTAAAAAATGATAAAATTTCTGGAATTCAGCTAATGGCTGCCTGAGAGGGAAGTGTATCATCCACAATGCATAAATTATTTTAAAAGAAAGACTACGCATCCATCTCATGATTTTGGAAAAATAACGCATTATTCTCAAAAAAGTAAGAGATGTTGTTACATAAAAAAAAAAAAAATTACAAAAAAGTGAGATATGGTTGTTACATAATTATAAATAAAGTTATGAATGAAATAACAGTTACTCACATTAAAGTCTGTAAGCACACTTGACCGCTATTTTTTTCAATATTTAATTTCATATGGAAACAGGACTTCATATAATTCATATACAGGAAACTACATAAATTTTGTTAGAGTCATGTTGTAAATGGAAGAGAGACGCCCCCTTGTGGGTTCTTTAAGGATAATTTCCAGCGTGGCAGTGAAATCACTCTGAAAAGCATGTAAAATTAAAGGATTTATTATATTCACAGGTTCTAAAAAGGGAGGCACAGTAGGCTCAGATGGCCACCCAAAGTCACCAAGGGCCCAAAGTTTGATCATAAGAAGAAGCGGAGGAATGTTCTATGGGCAATGGGCAAATACCTTTATTGAGGCTCATGGGTGGGGTAGTTTGTAGTGCCCTGGAAGCATTCACATTAGATAATTTGAATGTAGCAGAATCAGCGTGGAAAAGAGGAAAGGGACAAAATACGGAAGTCATCATGAGATTTATTACTTCAACACATATGTTGAGGATGGGTACCCAGAAAAGGGAAGTAGCTACATAAAAGTTCAAAACAAGCAAGGGCGGGGTGGTGCTGGCACTCAAGGAGCCAATGACAGAACAAATAGATGTCACACAAGATGAATAAAATTTATTATCACATAGATTTTTTTTTTTTTATTAAAATTTTTTTTTCAACATTTTTTATTTATTTTTGGGACAGAGAGAGACAGAGCATGAACGGGGGAGGGGCAGAGAGAGAGGGAGACACAGAATCGGAAACAGGCTCCAGGCTCCGAGCCATCAGCCCAGAGCCTGACGCGGGGCTCGAACTCACGGACCGCGAGATCCTGACCTGGCTGAAATCGGACGCTTAACCGACTGCGCCACCCAGGCGCCCCTATTATCACATAGATTAAGATAGAAAACATTTACATCATTCAGAATGTTCCCTTTGATTCTTTTCAATCCCCTCTCACCCAGAGTCAGCCACTATTTTGATTTTTATCACCATAGATTAGTTGGGTCTGGTCTTAATACAAATGGAATCATACAATATGTATGCTTAGGGTTCTGGCTTCTTTCACACAACATAGTGTTTTGGGGATTCGTCCATGTTGCATTATTAAAAATGTTTTTCTTCTTTTCATTACATAAGCATACCAATTTTGTTGTTTAACCATTCTCCTTAAACCATCAATAAACATTTAATTTGTTTCCAGCTTTTGACATGTATGAGTAAAGCTTCTATGAACATTGGTCTAAATCTTTGTGTAGACATTTGAGTACATTTTTCTTAGGTATTTGGCTAAGGGTGGAATTGTTATGTAATAACTTATTAGAAATTGCTACATAGTTTTCCAAGGTGGTTTTCCAATTTCCATTTTCATCAGCATAATGAAATTTGTTGTTGCTTCACATTCTCAGCAAAATTTTCTTTGCTATTTTAGTAGATGTAAGTGATATCACATGTGGATTCAATTTGTATTTTCCTTATTATAATAACTGCTATTCACATATCTTTTCTGATGTGCCTATTCAAGACTTGGAAAGCTTTTTTTTTTTTTTTTTAATTTGATTTTCTTTTTATTACTGACTAGTATGAGCTGTTGATTGATTCTGGATACAAATACTATTTCAAGTATGTATACTAAGAATATTTTTCCAATCTCTGGTTTGTTTTGTTTTGGTTTTGGTTTTACTTCCTTAATGATGTATTTGATAAAGAATGTTTAATTTTAAAGATTAATATATCAACTTATTTTTACATATTTGGGACATTTCAGTGTTATGCTTAAGAAAACTTTGCTTACACCAAGTTCAGGAAGACAGTTTGTTTTCTGCTAGAAAATTTTATAGATTTTGCATTTTATTTCATGATTCACCTTCAATTAATTTTTATATTATTTAGTAAAAACCTTTTCCTTTCTTTCTTTTAAATTTTTTTGTATATAAATATTCTGTTGTTCCAACACCATTAGTTGAAATAAAATTTTTTTTTAGTTTTTTTTAGTGTTTGTTTATTTTTTTTAATGTTTTAAATGTTTTTATTTTTGAGACAGAGCATGAGCAGGGGATGGGCAGAAAGAGAGGGAGACACAGAATCCAAAGCAGGCTCCAGGCTCTGAGTTGTCAGCACAGAGCCTGATGTGGGGCTCGAACTCACAGATTGTGACATCATGACCTGAGCTGAAGTCAGATGCTTAACCAACTGAGCCACCCAGGCGCCCCCTTTTTTTTTAAATTTTTTTAATGTTTGTTTATTTTTGAGAGAGAGAGAGAGAGAGAGAGAGACAGAACGTGAGCAGGTGAGGGGCAGAGAGATGGAGACACACAATCTAAAGCAGGCTCTAGGCTCTGAGCTGTCAGCACAGAGCTTGACACGGGGCTGGAACCCACGAACTGTGAGATCATGACCTGAGTGAAGTTGGGTGCTTAACCAACTGAGCCACCCAGCTGCCCCTGAAATAAATATTTTTTAATGGATTTTTTTGGCTATTCCAGATCCTCTGCATTTTATTTTTTGAAACTAGAATCAAAACCTCCTTGGTTATTGAATCTCATTGCATTGAATCTTTAGGTCAATTTGCAAAGAAATTTTATCTTATGTTGAGTCATGTAATTTATGACTATAAATATAACTCCATAAATGTAGTTATTTGTTCAAGTTGTCTAAAAGTTTTTTGGTTAGCGTTCACTATGGAAGTCTTGAAAATTGTTCTATGGTATATTTTTATAGATAGTAATCTCCTTTAAATTCATTTTCTAACTGGGGCGCCTGGGCGGCTCAGTTGGTTGAGCGTCCGACTTCAGCTCGGGTCATGATCTCACGGTCTGTGAGTTTGAGCCCCGCATGGGGCTTTGTGCTGACACCGCAGAGCCTGGAGCCTGCTTTGGATTCTGTGTCTCCCTCTCTCTCTGCCCCTCCCCCACTCATGCTCTGTCTCTCTCTCTCTCTCTCTGTGTCAAAAATAAATAAACATTAAAAAAAAATTTAATTCATTTTCTAATAGATGTTTCTGGTATCTAAGTACAATTGATTTTTGCATATTGTTCTTGACCTTTTCAAATTCACTTAATTGTTCTAACAAGTAGTTTCTATGCTCTTTTAGATTTCCTGCATATATAATTATGTCACATGCAGATAAAGACAATTTAATTTCCTGCTTTCATCTATTTATCTATCTAATTTATATCAATTAATTCCTCTAAGATGACAATGTATAGAATAGATGAGGGCCTACACACACACACACACACACACACACACACACACATACTGTATGAATACTATTTGCTTATTGAAGAAGTTTTTTTCTATTATGAGTGGAATAAATATTTTTTAATCTTTTTCAAACGTCATTGAACATGTTTTGAAGTCCACAGAGAAAATTATATAGTTTTTTTACTTAATGCTTTTAATTGGAATGATAGATATATATATTTTTTAATTTATTTATTTATTTTGAGAGAAAGAGAGAGAAAGAGCATGGATGAGAGACAGAGAAGGGAAAGAGAGAATCCCAAGCAGGGCTCCATCCTATGAACTGTGAGTTCATGACCTGAGCCAAGACAAAGAGCTGGAAGTTCAACCAATTGAGCTACACAGGCACCTCTGTAATGATAAATTTTTGAATGTTATAAGTATCTTTCATCCCTAAGCTAAATCTGTCTTGGTCATAATATATATATTTGTTTAATTTGTTTCTTTCCTTCTTTCTTTCTTTCTTCTTCCTTTCTTTTTTTCTTTATTTCTTTCTTTCTTTATTATTCTATTTTAAATTTTAATTCCAGTGTAGTTAACAAACAGTGTTATATTGGTTCAGGTGTACAATATAGTGATTTAACAATTCCATATATCACTCAGTGCTTAATAAGATAAGTGTATTCTCATGATATATTGTTCTTATTATATATTGCTAGATTTAATCTGCTAATGTTTTGTTAATTATTTAAAATTTTATGTCCCGGAGGGATATTGGTTTCTAGTTTTTTTTTTTTTTCTAGTTTTCCTCCTTTCTTTCTTCTTTCTTTCTTTCTTTCTTTCTTTCTTTCTTTCTTTTTCTTTTTGGTAATGTCCTTGCCAAATTTTGATATCAAGATACATAGGCTTTTTAAAAAAAAAATAATCCTTTTTTTACATTCTCTGAAGGAGTTTGGGTAAAATTGATGCTATTTTGCTTTAATTTTTTATAGAATATACTAATTAAACAATGTGGGCCTAAGGGTTTATTTTATGCAGAAGTTTCAAATTACTTTATTTCACAAACATAGGACTATTCTAATTTTCCATATGATGTTAGGTCAGTTTGAAAAGTTCTGTTTTTCCTCAAAGTTGCTGTATCTGGATCAGCAAGAGGCAAAAAAGGAAACCTGGACCCTCCTTCTCCTCACAGACATGCTGATTCAACAACATGGACCAATTTCTTTTGTTAGAAATCCAGAAACCTGTTGAAAGGCTCTTGCCACTGAGATGATAGGGACAAAAGCCAAAATGAATAAAATGGCACCTTACTCATAATCTCTTCCTCCTACTCCGTGCCACACAATCATGAGAAAAACCAGAATTCCCAGCTTCTCCCTAAGAAGGGAAGGAGAAGACTGGACCATATGTCCAAAGTTCAGACTATTTAGGGGGCTGCCCAAGGTACCAATTACTGTACTCACTAGGAGCACTGATTGGAAAAGGGCCCAGGTCTGGGAACACTGAGAATATAGTCCGCGGTTTGAATTAGCACGCTCTATTAGCCAAAGTTCTTCCCCTGGTTCAGCACTGAGCAAGAGAGAACACCCAAATCCTTCCTTCTCCCTGGGAAGGGAAAGAGTCGAAGCATGCAAGAGGGAAAGAGAAAAATAAAACATATATCTAACATTCAGACTTTCCAGGGAGCTCCCCAAGGGACTGGTTTTTGTCTTGCCTGTCTCTAAGTACGGACAGGATATAGTACACTCTGGATGCCTGGGGACCAGCGTATGCTGCTTCTTCACAGGAACTACAAGATAACAGACACCAGAGGGAGCAAGATATCATAAACTCCTGAAAAAATAAACCAACAAATTCTTATAATTATGAATTTACATGGACAAATTTGGAGAAAAGACACATCCACCAAAAACTTTTGAGAGGCCCACCAGAATCTCTAGCTAGGGTAATTGGTGAAGGTCTTCCCATATATGAAGCCAGTCCATAGAAACTAAGAAAAAGCGCTGTTTTTTCAAATAGGCAGATACCCACACTGTTGAGGGCATTAAACACACACACACACACACACACACATACACAGGAAACAAAAGAAAACACCAAAAGAAAAAGGGGTTTCATTACCCAATAAAGAATTCAAATTATGATCATAAAGATAATGAGTAAGTTCTGGAAAACAATTTATGAATAAGTTAGAAATTTCCAAATAAAGATAGAAAAAAATACAGAAATTTTGGAGCTGAAAAATAAAATAGCCAGACTGAGTAATTCACTAGAAAAGTGTAATAATAGTCTTTATCAACTAGAAGAGAGAGTCAGCAAACTCGAAGACAGGAAGAACATTTGAAATCATCCTATCACAGAAGCAAAAACAAAAAAAGAATGAAAAGGTGTGAAGAAAGCCTAAGGGACTTCTGTGTCTTCATCAAATAAAGCAATACATGCACTATAGGAGTCCTAAGAGGGAAAGAGAGAGACAGAAAGGACAAGAGAGCTTATTGAGAAAAATAATGACCAATGCCTTTTCTCTATTAAGATGGTCGATCATGTGTTGTATTTCTTTCATTTTGTTAATGTGTTGTATAACATCAATTAATTTGCACACATTGAAACATCTTTGTTCGAAGGAGTGAGTTCCACTCAGACATGATGTATAATCCTTTTAATGTGCTGATGAATTCAATTTACTACCATTTTATTAAAGACTTTTTCATTTATATTCATCAAGAATATTTTCCTGTAGTTTTCTTTCTTGTGTTGTCTTTCTCTGGCTTTGGTATTAGTCTGATACTTGCCTCACAAAATGAGTTTGGAATTGTTTTCTTCTCTTTTACTTTTTGTAATAGTAAGAAGAGTTGGCATTAATTGTTTTTAAAATATTTGGTATAATTGACCCATGAAACCATCTATTCCTGGGCTTTTGATTATTGATTCAATCTTCTTATTTGTTATTAGTCTCTTCAGGTGTTTTATTTCTTGATTCAGTTTAGCTTTTGACAAAGCTCAATATCAATTCATGATCAAAACTCCCAACAAACAAGGTATAGAAAGAGCTTACTTAACACAATAAAGGTCATATATGAAAATTCCACAGATAATAGTGTAATCAGTGGGGGAAAACTAAAAGCTTTACCTCTAAGATACTGTACAAGGCAAGAATGCCCACTATCAGTACTTCTATTCGACATAGTACAGGAAGACCTAGCAAGAGCAATTAGATAAAAAAATAAAAATAAGAAAAGAAATAAAAGTAATTCAAATTGAACAAAATTAACTCTGCAGATGGGATGATCACATATGTGGAAAACCTTTAAAAGGTAAGAAAAAACTGTTAGAAGTAGTAAGTAAACTTAGAAAATTTGTAGCATAAAAAACCTAGTTGCATTTCTGTGTACAATGAACTATCTGAAAAGGAAAATAAGAAAACAATACCATTTACAATGCTGCCCAAATATTTGAAGTTAAGAATGAATTACCAAAAAGGTAAAAACAAACAAAACCCTTGTACACTGAAAATAACAAAACGTTAATGAAGGAAATTACAATAGACACAAATAGAAATGTACCCCACATTCTTGGATTGGAAGAACTAATATTGTTAAAATGTTCATACTATTCAAAGCAATGTACAGATTCAGTGCAATCCCTATCAAAATCCAATGATATTCTTCACAGAAATAGAAAAGACAATTGTAAGATTCATATGGAACGACAAAAGACTCAAATAGCCAAATCAATTTTGAGGAAGAAGAACACAGCTGGAGGCACAATATTTCTTGATTTCAAACTATATTACAAAGCTATAGTAATCAAAGCAATATGGCTCTGGCATAAAAAGGACACATATCCCAGTGGAATAGAAAAGAATGCCCAGAAATAAATGCATGGTCAGCTGATCTTCAAAAGGGCTGCTAAGAAAAGATAATTTCTTCAATAAATGGTTGGGGAAACTGAATATCCACACACAGAGAATGAAATGGAACCGTTAATGTCCATTGTATACAAAAATCAACTCAAAGTAGATTAAGCACTAAACATCAGCCTGAACATATAAGCAGCTAGAAGAAAACATTAAAAAAAAATACTTTGCATTGGTTTTGGCAATGACTTTTTGGATATGACACCAAAAGCAGAGGCCACAAAAGCAAAAATACACAAATGTGATTATATCAAACTAAAAGCTTTTGCACAGCAAAGAAAACAATCAACAGAGTAAAGAGGTAACCTACTGAATGGGAGAATACAGTTTTAAGCTATATATCTAATAAGGGGTTAATATCAAAACTATACAAGGAACTCAAACAACTTGACAGCTAAAAAACAACAAAAATGGGATAAGAGCACGAACAGACATTTCTTTAAAGAAGACACACAAATGAACAAGTATGTGAAAAGATAGATATCACTAATCATCAGGGAAATGCAAATCAAAACTACAATAAAATATCACCTCACACCTCTTTAAAAGGCAATAATAAGAAAGACAAAAGATAACAGATGTTGGCAAGAATGGAGAAAGGGTAATCTTTGTTCACCGTTGGTGGGAATACAATTTGAAACAGTATGAAGATTCCTCAAAAACTTAAAAGTAGAACTACTAAATGATGACATAGAGTCCCAATTCTAGGTATATATCCAAAGGAAATTAAGTCAGTATCTTGAAGAAATATAACACTCTTATGTTCATTGGGGCATTATTTATAACAGTAAGATATAGAAACAATCTTAAATGTCTATTGATGGATAAATGGATAAGGAAAATGTGAAAATAAAATTCAGCCATAAAAAAGGCATAAATCCCACCATTTGCGATGACATCCATAATCTCTGAGGAAATTATGCTAAAGTGAAATAAGCCAGGCACAGAAAGAGAAATGCTGCATGATCTCACTTATATGTGGAATCTAAATAGATCACACTCATAAAAATAGAGAGCAGAATTGTTGTTCTAGGGGCTTAGGGATATAGGTTTGATGGATAGATGTTACTCAAAAGGTACAAAGTTTCAGTTATGAAAGATGAATCAGTTTTGGAGAACTAACCTACAGGATGATGACTATAGTTAATACTGTTTTCCTGTATATGTGAATTTTGCAAAAGTAATTGATTTTCTGTTCTTACCACAAACGCACAAATTGTAATTATGTCAGGTGATGAATATGTTAATTAGCTCAATTGGGATAATCATTTCACAAGGTATATGACTATGAAAACATCATGTTGTATGCCTTAAATATATATAATTTTTATTGCAAATATACCTCAGTGAAGCTGGAAAAATAAATATATATTTTTTAATAGAAAAAAAATTATGATAATAAAAATATGTTAATAGATATACAATGTAGAAAGATATAATGTGTAATATTAATAAAAAAGTGTGTGGTGGGGAGAATTTTTGTATGTGATTGAAGTCAAAATGTTATAATCTTAAAATACATCATTATACCTATGTTTTATGTAAACCTAATGATTATCACAAAGATAATACCTATAGAAGATACACAGAGGAAAATGAGGCTGGAATCAAAGCACATCACTACAAAAAAATTAACAAAATACAAAAGAAAACAGTAATCAAGGAAAGGAGGAACAAATGGGCTACAAGACAGATAAGAGGCAATGAAGAAAATGACAATAGGAAGTCTCTATCAATAATTACTTCAAATATAAATGGATAAAAATTCCAAGTCAAAGTATATAGATAAGATGAATGGATATATAAAAAAGAAAAAGACAAGATACAGCTATATGATGAATACAAGAAGCTCACTGTAGATTTAAAGTCACACCTAAGCTAAAAGTTAAAAAAAAAAAAAAAAGGAAACAAATATTAAATGCAAATGGTAACCAAAATGGAATAAAGATGACCATACTCATATCAGACAAATTAGATCTTAAGTCAAAAATGCCACAAGAAATAAAGACAGACATGATATTGTAATAAAATTGCCAATTCAGTAGTAAGATATAACAATTATAAATATATAAACAACCAACATTAATACACATAAATATATGAAACAAATGTTGACAAAACTGAAGAGAGAAAGCAACAATAAACAGAGTATCCAGGCAGTAGATTAATAAGGAAACCAAAGACCTGAATACTACAGACCAAATGACCCTAAGAGACATATACAGAACAGTCCATCCAAAAGCAAGAAAATAAACATTCATCTCAAACATGGAGCATTCTCCAGGATATACCAGGATATAAACATGTCAGTTTACAAAACACTCTTAACAAATTTAAGAAGATTGAAATCATATTAAGAACATTTTTCTACCACAATAAAATGAAACTAGAAATTGATAACAGAAAGAAAACTGGAAAATCAACAAATGTGTGGAAAGTAAATAACACATTCTTGACAATTAATGGGCCAAAACATAATTAAAAGAGAAATTAGAAAGTATCTTGAGACAAACAAGAATGAAAACAAAAATATCAAAACTGACAGTGTACAGCAAAAGCAGGACTCAAAGGGAAATGTATAGCACTAAATACGTATATTAAAAAAAGACAAGGGTAAGTAAACAACCGAATTTTGTATCTCAAGAAATTAGAAAAGAACAATAAATGAAGCCCAAATTAACAGAAAGAAGGAAACAATAAAGATTTGAGTAGAAATAAACAATATGGTGAATAGAAAGTCATTGACAAAAGTAAGGGTTGGTTTTTTTGAAAAGGCTGGCAAACCTTAAACTAGACTAAAATAAATAATACACACATAATGAAAAAGGCAACATTACAACTGGTACTACAGAAACACAAAGGATTATAAGAGACTACTGTGAGCAATTATTTGCCAACAAACTGGATATTATAGAAGGAATGGACAAATTCCTAGAAACATAAACCTACCAAAGCTGAATAATGAAGAAACAGAAAATCTGAACAGAACTAAAAATATCAAGAAGATTGAATTAGTGACAAAAAACAAACAAAAAAGACCCCCCCAAAAACAAAACAAAACAAAAACCTCCCAATAAGAAAATCTCAGGACCAGATGGCTTCATTGGTGAATTCTATTATACATTTAAAGAATAATTAATACCAATTCTTCTAATACTCTTCCTAAAAACTGAAGAGAAGGAAATGCTTCAAAACTCGTTTTACAAGTCTAACATTATCCTCACACCAAAGCCAAAGAAACTACAGGAAAAGAAAGCTACAGGCTAATATCCCTGATGAATACAGATGCAAATCAACAAAATATAAGCTAATCAAATTCAACAGCATGTTAAAAATGTCATAAACTATGACAAAACTATGTTTATTCCTGAGATACAAGGAAGGTTCAATACATGAAATAAATCAATATGATAAACCATATTAGGAGCATAAACGACAAAAATCATATGATCATCTCAACCAATGCAAAAAAAGCATTTAACAAAATTCAACAGCTTTTTCAGTATAAAAGACTCAACAAATTAGGAATAGAAGTAAATTACCTCAGTATAATAAAACCTATACATGAAAAGATCACAGGAGACATCCAGTCTGTGGTATATAAGAGAAAGTTTTTCTTTTATGATTGAGAACAAGGCACAGATGCCCACTTATACCTCCTCTATTCAACAATGTACTGGAAAACTGAGCTAGAGCAACTAGTTAAGAGTAAGGTAAAAGGCATCCAAATAGGATACAAAGAGGTAAAATTATTTTATTAAAATATGACATGATCTTATATGTAGAAAACTGTGGGGAATAAGCTTAGAAACTCCCTGGGCTTATACCAATGGTATAACAAATGGCTTAACAAACCATAAAGTACAAAGCCATAGGATGTTCACACCCAAGTTTGGGTAAACAAGATTAGGTAAATGAGTATAGAGAAGGCAGGGCAGAAGCCCTAGTATAGAGAGGGCGGGGCAAAGGCCCCAATATAGAACATAGGTATATGAAATAACCAAGATTAGGTATTCAAGGCAGAAGCACCCCTCAATTTAGTACTACAGCAGAAAGCTGCTTTTACAGGAGGGAAGGACCAAGTTAGGTAAACAAGTAAATAGGGCTATAGACGGCTGCATTGCAGGTGGGAAGCTGCCTGAGGGGAGATGATTAGCAAAAAAAAAAAAAAAAGGTGCCTTGTTAACTCTGAGGTCATGTGTCCTATTTGTCTCATCCCCCTAGGCTAGCTAAGATAAACAGAGGTGGTGCCTCAGGTCCTCTGTAAACAACCTTCCCCTGGACTGCCCTGAGCCAGGATTTTGTTTTGTATTAACCCAAACCCCAAACCCCAAATATCTTCAAGACAGCCTTTCCCTCACGTTCCCAGGATAATGTTCAGTTTCATTTTCTATTTGTGCACGTCCATCCCCATGTTTGTACGCCTTCTGATCCTAATAACAACAGGGCAAGGACTCTTATTCGGGGCTCTAGTCTTTTCCTGGACATTAGCTCTCTCTCTTTTAATCCTGTGTCCTGCTTCCTTGCTAGTCAAGAGAGAACTTTAGACCCAGAGTCTATGACAGAAAACCCTACAGACTCCTCAAAAAAAAAAAAAAAAAAAACTGTTAAAAATAATAAATGAATTTGCCAAATTTACAGGATACAAAATCAACATACAAAAATAATTTGCATTTCTATACACTCACAGACATTCTAAAAATGGAAATGAAGGGGGCGCCTGGGTGGCTCAGTCAGTTAAGCATCCAACTTCAGCTCAGATCAAGATCTCATGGCTCGTGATTTCGAGCCCTGCAATGGGCTCTGTGCTGACAGCTCAGAGTCTGGAGCCTGCTTTGGACTCTGTGTCTCCCTCTCTCTTTCTGCCCCTCCCCCACTCACGCTCGCTCTCTCTCTCTGTCTCTCTCAAAAATAAATAAACATTAAAAATTTTTTTTCAAATGGAAATGAAGAAAAAAATTCCATTTATAATACATCAAAGAGAATAAAATACATAGAAATATACTTAACCAAGGAGTTTAAAGTCCTATACATTGAAAACTATAAATATTGCTGAAAGGAATTTTTAAGACACAAGTAAATGAAAAGATGCCCCACGTTCATGGGTTAGAAAACTTAGTATTGCTAAAATGTCCATACTACCTAAAAGAAATCTACAGATTCAATGTAACCCCATAAAAATTTCAATAGCACTTTTTAGATAAATAGAAAAAAGTAATCCTAACATTCATATGAAACTACAAAGGACCCTAAATAGCTAAAAACAATCTTGAGAGAGATTTCCTGATTTCAAAACATACTACAAAGCTACAGTAATTAAAACAGTATGGTCCTGGCATAAAGAGAGACATGTAGACAAATACAATGAAATAGCCCACAAAGAAATTTAAAAAAAAATTGCCAACTCATTGATGCCAAGAATACATAATCAGGAAAGGAAAGCCTTTTCAAAAAATGGTGTTTTAAAAAAATGAATATACACATACAAAATAATGAAATTCGATGTTTATCTTATATTTTCTTTATTTATTCATCATAAAAGGTTGTTTCCACCTTTTACTTATTGTGACTAATGTTGCAAAGAAAACAGGAGTGCAATATCTTTTGACAACTTGATTTCAATTTTCTGGATAAATATCTGAAGGTGGCTTGTTGGGTCATATGCTGGTTTTATTTTTAATTTTTTATGCAACCTCCATAATGTTTTCCATAGTGACTGTACCATTTTACATTCCTACCAACAGTTTACAATATTTCCAATTTTTTTATGTCCTTGCCAACACATCTTATTTCCTGTATCACCTATCATCTATCAATCATCTATCATTCATCTATGTATCATCTATCATCATCATCTATTCACCTACATATTAATTTTGATAGTAGCTATCCTAATAGATATAAGGTGATATTTCATTGTGGTTTTTATTTGCATTTCCCTGATGATTAGTAATTGAACATCTTTGTATATACCTGTTGGCTATGTATTTTGTTTACTTTGCAGAAATGTCTATTCAAGCCCTTTCACCATTTAAAAATCAGATTGTCTGATTTTTTACCAGTTGTAGAGTTCCTTATATGTTTTGGATATTAACTCATTATCAGATGTATGGTAGGCAAATACATTTTCCCAATCCATAGGTTGACTTTTGACTTTGACTTTTGTTTTCTTTTCTCACTTATATATTTTTGCTTTTGTTGTTTGTGTTTTTGGTGTCATTTCCAAGAAGTGATTGCAAAATCCAGTGCTATGAAGCCTTTCCTATATGTTTTCTTTTAGAATATTATATTTTTAGCTCTTAATTTTAGGTTGTTGTTTTATTTTGAGTTAAATTTTATATATTGTGAATGAGTCCAGTTTATTATTTTGCATGTGAATATCCAACTTTTCCAGAATCACTCATTGAAGACTGACTGTCTTTGCTTCATTGAATGGTCTTGGCACTTATGTCAAAAATCATTTGGTCATATATGTGAGGATTTATTTTTGAGCTCTCTATTCTATTCTATTACTCTATGTCTATCTTTATGCCAGGACCATGCTATTTTGATTACTGCAGCTTTGTAGTAAATTTTGAAATCAGGACTCATGAGTCTTCCAAATTTGCTCTTTCTCTAGATTGTTTTCTCTATTGAGGATCCCTTGAAATTCCATATGTATTTTAGAACGTGTTTTCTATTTTTGCAAGGAATATCATTTGGTTTTTAATAGGGAATACATTAGATTGACATATTAATAAATAAACTTCAAATCGATGAACACTGCTATCTTTCCACTTGTTTATGTCTTTTAAAATTTCTTCAGTAATGTTTTATAGTCTTCATCATATGTCTCTTGCTTCCTTGGTTAATTTTATTTCTAATTATTTTACTATTTTTGATGTTTTTGCTAATGGAATTGTTTTATTTATTTCCCTTTCATATTATTCAGTGTAATTGTATAGACATGCAACTGATTTTTGCATGTTGACGTTATATCTTGCAACTTTGCTGAATTTATTTGTGAATTCTAACAGGTGTGTGTGTGTGTGTGTGCGCGCGCACTGTGTGTGTATGAGATCTGTAGGATTTTCTACAGATATAAGATTATGTCATCTGTGAACAGAAAGATTTTATTTTTTCTTTTCTGATTTAGATATTTTTCATTTCTTTTTCTTGTCTGTTTGTTCTGGTTCAGACTTCCAATATTATATTGAATAGAACTGGTGAAAGCAGGCATTCATGTCTTAATGTCCTAATTTTAGAGGAAAAGCTCTCAATCTTTCACTATGGGGTATGTGAACTTTTCCTGTGTAGCCTTTAATATGTAGACATAGTTTTCTATTTCTAGTTTCAGGAATGTTTTTATTTTGAATGATTTTTAAATGTTGTCATATACTTATTCTGGATCAATTGAAATGATCATATTTATTCCCCTTCATTCTGTTAATGTGATGTACTACCTTGATTGATTTTTGTATTTTGAACCAGGCTTGCATATCAGAAATAAATTGGTCATAGTGTATACACCTGTGATATACTATGGAATTTGGTTTGTTAGCATTTTGTTATCAATTGATTTTTATGTCAAAATTAATCATTGGTTATGTAGTTTTCTTTCCTTGTAGTACTTTGGTTTGGCTTTCCTATCAAGGTAATGCTGGCCTCATAAAACACATCTGTAAGTGTTCCTTCCTTTTCCATTTTTTTAAAAAGGAGTTTAACAAAGTCTGGTGTTAATTCTTCTTTAAATGTTTGGCAATATCCATCATTGAAAAGTTATGGTCCAAGATTTTTCTTTTTGGGAGGTTTTTTATAACTGACTCAATCTTTTATTATAGGTCTATTCAGATTTTCTAGTTATTCGTGAATTCATCTCTATCGAATGTGTGTTTTTTTCCAGGAATTTGTCCTTTTTTTTCCAGGTTATCCAATTTGTTGGCATAAAATTGTTCAATTCAATTGTTCAAAATAGTCTCATAATACTTTTTTAAAAAGTTCTGTAATACTAGTAGTAATGTTCCTACTTTCACTTATGATTTTAAAAATTTGAGTTTTTTTCTTTAGTCAGCCTTACTGAAGGTTTATCAATTTGGTTGATCTCCTCAAAGAACCAACTTTTGTTTTATGAATTTCTCTATTGAGTTTCTATTATTTATTTCCTCCCTAATCTTTATTACTTCCTTCCTCCTGCCAGTTTTGGATTTTGCTTGCTCCTCTTTTTCTAGTTCCTTATTATGTAAAGTTAAATTGTTGACTTGAGTTTTTTTTAATGTAAGTATTTTACTAGTATAAATTTGTTTCTTTAGTAGTGCTTTCATTTTATCTCATAAGTTTGGCTATGTGTTTTTGTACTCTTGTTTTAAATGTGTTATTTAATTTCCTATATGATTGCTTTTTTGACTCCATGGTTGCTTAATTATCTTTTTTAAAAATCTTTTAAGTGTTTTCAATCATTTATGATAATGTAAACCAAGGTAAAAAATATGATCTCATATTCTAAATGTTCAATTGGCTTTATACACAAGAACTACATGGCATTTTATAATCATTTCTTTGGAGAAGTTTCCCTTGAAGATGTTTGTAAGATATACTGTTCTGAAGTAGCTCATATAAATAAATGTTAAGAGTTTCCATGAGATGGAGGAATATATTGGTAGTTTTTTTCTTTTTTCCTTTTATTTTGTATTTAATAGTTGTCTTATACATCCAAGATGGAATAAACTGCCATGTAGTCTATTTTCCTATTGATTATAATTAAGCACTCTGGAAAGAATACAAAATAAACTACTAAGAACCCTGACATAAACAATATCAGATAGATTGAGGACTAAAGTCAAAATCTCAATATTAATGTGTAGGAGGGTAAAGTTTATAATTTTATTTTTTCTCTTTTTCCTGGCTTTAATCCCAAATAGTTCTGGCAGGCACTATGTAAAAAGCACATCTTTCTAGTGAAAAGAATGGAAAAAAGTATTCTTGGATACATGGGGGTGAATATTCATTTCTTCTCTCTCTCTCTATTTTACTTCCCTACCCTACTCTGAAGCTAACTCTGCTTATGGGATAGCACTGCCACAAGCATAGTGGCACAGGTACCTAAACCCTGAGAGAAGGATTTCTATTCAGAGAAAGTAGGAAAAGGGACCCCAAATGTCTTAAGGGTTTGGGAAAACTACCCATTATTTTCATCTCTCTTTTCCTTCACAACTTCACTCTCTAGTTATGCAGAGTTGCACAACAGTACAGAAGGCTAATGTCATCCTTCTGAACAAAGAAAATGGATAAAATGCCCCATCGTTCAAGGATGCGGAAAAAATCACAAAAAGAAGAGAGGTAAAAAATGTCAACTCCTAATTCTGGTGTGAGTTGGTATAAGTTCTGGACTCTACCCTGAGCTGTGCACACACAGAAACACATCCAAAAAAGTATGGTAAACTTTTTAAGAACTGAACTCTGATACAGATGTTTGCCCAAATTCTAGACGAAACCTTGAATGATATATGCATTCAGTAGACTCAAATAGAATATAAAAGCCTTTGGGGGCGCCTGGGTGGCTTGGTCGGTTAAGCGTCCGACTTCAGCTCAGGTCATGATCTCACAGTCCGTGAGTTCGAGCCCCGCGTGGGGCTCTGTGCTGACAGCTCAGAGCCTGGAGCCTGTTTCAGATTCTGTGTCTCCTTCTCTCTCTGCCCCTCCCCTGTTCATGCTCTGTCTCTCTCTGTCTCAAAAATAAATAAACGTTAAAAAAAAATTAAAAAAAAAAGCCTTTGAACTGACTTTACAACTATTTTGCACAGAAGATGAGACATAATTTGTGATATGAATCTAACCAGCATGGTTATTTGCTAAAACAAACAACCTCTTCCCCAAAATCAGCATTGTCCAGAGAATTTTGACAGGATCTAGAGCCTCATATCATAGTATTAAAATTGTTAAGAATATAATCCAAATTACATAACATTGAAAGAGCCAGGAAAATCTGACCAAGCTTTAATTAAGAAGACAATCAACAGATGCAAATCCTGACAGTATGCCATTATAACCATCTTTCATGAAGTAAATGTGAACTTTGTTTTTAATTAATGAAAAGATAGACATTAACAGAAGAGAAGATAAACATGTCAACAAAACGCAAAATTACAATGTACAGAATAAAACAATATATGCTACTGAACAACCAATGGGTCAAAGAAGAAATTAAAAGGGAAATAAATTTAAAAAGCCCTTGAGAAAATTAAAAAGGAAATACAAAATACAAAATTTTGGGGATGCAGTCAAAGAAGTTGTAAGAAGAAAATTCATAGCGACAAATGCCTATATCAAGAGACAAGAAGAACATCAAATAAAAACCTAACTTTACACCTCAAGGAATTAGAAAAGAAATGAAGCCTAAAATTAGCAGAAGGAAGGAAATAACAAAGCTTAGAATGGAAATAAATGCAATAGAGACTAAAAAGAAAGGAGTGATGAAACTAACAGATGGTTCTTTGAGAGAATAAATAAAATTGACAAACTTTTAGCTAGACTCCCCAAGAAAACAAAGAGAAAGGACTCAAGTAAGTAAAATCAGAAATGAAAGAGGAGTCATTACAACTGATATCACAGACACAAAAGATTATAAGAGACTACCATGAACAAGTATACATCAACAAACTTGAAACATGAGGAGAAATGAATAGGGGCGCCTGACTTTGGCTCAGGTCATGATCTCATAGTTTGTGGGTTCCAGGTCCGCATCAGGTTTTGTGTTGACAGCTTGGAGCCTGGAGCCTGCTTTGGATTCTGTGTCTCCTCTGCCTGTCCCCTGCTCATGCTCTCTCTCTCTCTCCCTGCCCCCCACCCCTGAAAGTAAATAATATTTTTAAAAAAGGAAGAAATGGGTAGATTTCTAGGAATATACAAGTTTACCAAAATTAAATCATGAGGAAATAGAAAATAGCAACAGACCAATTACTAGTAAGGAAATTGAATCAATAATCAAAAACCTCCTCACAAACAAAAGTCCAGGACCAGACAGCTTCATTAGTGAATTATACCACTTAAAAAATACCAGTCTTTCTCAAATTCTTCCAAAAAATTAAAGAAAGAGGAATATACCCAAGCCCATTTTATAAGGCCAGCATTACCCTGACACTAAAGCTAGACAAGGACACTACAAGAAAAGAAAACTATAGTCCAGTATCCCTATGATCATAGATGTAAATATCTTTAAAAATACAAGCAAACTCAATTAAACCTAGCATTAAAAATATCATACAATATAATCAAGTGGGATTTATCCCTGGGATGCAAAGATGATTCAACACCTGCACAGCAGTCAATGTTATACACACATTAACTTCTCTTTTGGTTTCCATATACATGGAAAATCTTTTCCCATCTCTTCACTTTCAGTGTGTGTGCTGAAAACTGAAGTGGGTCTCTTTTATGTAGCATACACTCTGGTCTCAGCTTTTTGTTTTGCTTTGTTTTGTTAGTCTATTCAGCCACTCTTGATTGGAGAATTTAATTCATTTACATTTAAAGTAATTATTGATAGGTATGGACTTACTTTTGTGATCTTGTTAATTGTTTTCTGGCTCTATTGCAGTTCCTGTGTTCCCTTCTGTCTTGTGGTCTTCCTTTGTCATATGATTTTTTGTGGTCTATGCTTTGATTCCTTCTTTATCTTTCATATGTACTAAAGAGTTTCACTTTGTTGTTACCATGAGGCTTACATAAAACAAATTATAGTCATAACAATCTATTTCACCCTGATAAAAACTTAACTTCAATTGCATACAAAAAATCTACCTCTTCATTTTATGTTTTTGATATAATAGTTTACATCTTTTTGTACTGTTTATCCATTAACAAATTATTAAGCAGTAAAGTTATTTTTAATACTTTGTCTTTTAACCTTTACCTTAGAGTTAAATGATTTACATACCACCATTACAGTATTTGAATATTCTGAATTTGACTATATACTTACCTTTCCAGTGAGTTTAATGCTTTCATACGTTGTCATGTTACTAATTGCTGTCTTTTCATATTGGCTTCTAAGGCAGGTCTAATGATAATGCATTCCTTCAGATTTTGTTTTTCTATGAAAAGTTCTATCTTTCATTTCTGAAAAGCAACTTTGCCAGGTAAAGTATTCTTGGTTGTTAGTTCTTCTCTTTTAGCACTTTGAATATATCATCCTGTTCTCTCTTGTCCAACATGGTATCTGCTGAGAAATCTGCTTATAGTTTTAGGCACATTCCCTTTTATATGATGTTTATTTACTCTTACGGCTTTCAAATTCTCTGTTTATATTTGAGTTTTGACAGTTTTATTACAATGTGTCTCATGAAGTCCTCTTTGGGTTGAATTTATTTGGAGTTCTACAAGCTTCATGCGCCTGAATGTACATATCTCTCCTCAGATTTGGAAAGTTTTCAACCATTATTCCTTTGACTAAGTTTTTTGCCCCTTTTTCTTTCTCTTCTCATTCTGGAATTTCTATAATGGATACATTTTTTTTGATCGATGGTATCCGTATTCAGAGTATAATCTTTATCAGATATATGAACTGTAAATATTTTCTTTCAACTTATCTTTTTTCTTTCCTTAATGACATCTTTTGAAGGAAAAATTTTTTATAAGGTCCAATTTATTATTATGATTATTATGATTATTATGATTATTATTATTTTTACAGATCATGGTTTTGGTATATCTGAGAAATCTGTGCTGCATTGTCATAAAAGTAGTGAAAACAGAAATGTTTGTCTTGTTCCTGATTGAAGAGTGACGGCACACTGCTTTTGTGCACACTGCTATTTGAGAAAGTTCCTTTCTATTTCTAGTTAGATTTGATGAGAGTGTTTATCACAGATCAGTGCTGGAGTTTATGAAATGCTATTTCTGTGTCCTTTGAGATGATTGTGCATTTCCCTTCCTTTATTCTATGAATTTACTCCTAGATATCAATCCAGTCTTGCATCCCTAGATAAGCCCACCTAGTCATGGTGTGTAATAATTTTTACATAATTCTAGCTTTAGTTTGCTAATATTTTATTAAGAATTTTTATGTGTATGTTTATTATATTGTGATGTCATTGCTTGGCTTTGATATCAGAATAATATTTGCCTTACAAGTTAGGAAGTGTTTTATCTTTCTCATTTTCTATAAATGTTTGTATAGAATTAGTAATATTTTTTTTCTTTATGTATTTCCATAGAATTCATCACTAAAGCCATTTGCCCCAGGGTTTTTCTTTATAATTGGGTAACACATTGAGATTCTAGGCAAATTTAAAATTTCCACTAGTGTTATTTCCCATCAATCCTTCTCAGGTTCCTCTAGCACATGCATGTAGCCTACCTGTCAGCTAGGGATGTGATATACATAGTTTTATCATTACCCTTTGTAGAGCTATTATTTCCAGTATGGTACCTTTAATTTCTGTCTGATCTGTCACTAACCCCAACTGAGACTTCAATCTTGGGCTCATAGCACTTCTGGTTTTACATTCATTCCCTACCAAGTTTGCTACTTTTATTCAAAGTGTTGATGGGTGAGATTTTTTTGCCATTTGCACCAAATGTAGAACCACTCCTCTGACATTTCATTTAAATGTTTTCATGACTAACCTTGCTCCAGTAAAATAACACCATCAACTAATCTGGGAGAAGGCATAGGGGCAGACTCAGGAAAGAAGAATACAGCTCCCACTATTTTTACCTTATTTGGTGGCAGCTTTTCATAAATGATTCTCACTTTTTGTTTGTTTTGATACGTTTTTATAGTCCTGTAATGTTGTTTTGACAAAATTGCTCAGTTTTATACGTGTTTTGGGAGTAGATGATTTAAATATAGTTTTTCTCTCTTATAGCCCCCTCATATAGATTTATCTATACAATTTTCTTTACCTTGTGTCTGACTTATCACAAAATCTAACACTGATCCATGATAAATACTCTTATCTAACTAGAAACAAAAAGGGACTTCCTCAATCTGAGAAAGCTGTATGCATTTTGTACTTCTGAAACATTCCATCTAGGATCAATTCCTAGAACTCAGGAATGTAAGGATGTGAAGAACTCAGTTTACATTTTTTTTAGTCCATGACTGCTTGGGATAAATTTTCTTCATTATTGTCTGAAAATACTGTATTTCATTTTGAAAGGTATTTTCTTTGCATATAGAATGAAAAGATAATAAATGGTTTGTTTCTTTTTTGAATTTGTCATTTGTTATGCCCAGAATTCGTGATCCCCAAATACCACCAGGGAGCCGAGTCCGATGTAAAAGCAAAAGAGCCTTTATTCAAGCTAGCTCGAGCTCAATCCCCTACCTGCACCGACGCAGCGGTGAGATACCAGAGAGAGAGAGGGAGTTTCAAAAGCACAAAGGTTTTATTGGGGCCTAGGGGCAGTTGGTGAGGTAATGGCTATGGCCTCAGCCGATTGGCTGGGGAAGGGTCCGAGGGTCCGAGTTCGGTTAGGCAGGTGAGGAGGGCGGTTACTCAAGGGGAGGAGGTGTGGTCAAGGTGAAGGACACAGAACAAGATGGAGTCTGCGGGCGTAGGCCCGCCCTTTCATCATTCAATAATTTTGTGGTTTCCATTGTTTCTGTTGGAAAGTCAATCTTAAATTGTATTATTATTCTTTTGCTTTTAAGGTTTTCTTTATGTTCTGGTTACCACTTTTTCTGTGGTTTACAACACTGTCATTGTAATGCATCTTAGTGGTTTTATTTTAATGTTTATTACATGTAATACTTTTGAATATGGGTTTAATGTCTTGTCAGTTTGTGATGTATAATGCTGAGAGTAGTTATTACACTTAAAACCTGAAAATAAATTCCAATAAAATTCATAATCAGGTAAACTTTGCTAATTTTTTAGGATAGAAGCTTAGAATTGATTGTTTAAGAATCAAAAAAGTGTAAAGGTATAATTAGCAAAAAGTGATCAGGATAACTAGTAAATAGTTTATAATTATTAAAATGGTCACTCATTATTAACAATAACAGTAAAGCCTTTATATATTTGGTATTTCAAAATTGATGGCATGAATCTTTTGAAAGCCTTGAATGCTTTATTTCAATCTTTTGCATTAGAAATGATACTTTAATATTTCTCTTTACTGAAAACTATAATTCTTATTTACAGGGATCTTTAGTGTGTACAATTAATATGTAAATATGAAAGACTTTCTAATTAATATTCCAAATGCCACTGCCATTTATAGCAACAAAAATGGACACAGCTATATCACAATGAGGCTTACATATAATTACTTTAAAATAGCTATTAAAATAATATATGCCCAGAGCCTATGGAGTGAATACAGTCCTGCTGACATCTCAGTCTCAGTACAGTGAAACTGATTGCAGACTTCTGGCTTTCAGAAATTCAAGACAATATATTTAAGTTGTTTTAAGACTCTAAATATAATTTTTTATAGTGGCCACAGACTAATAATTTATTATGTTGACTATCTTTTTATGTGCTTATTGGCCATTCATATATCTTTTGTGGAGAAATATCTTTTAAAATCACATTCCACCCTGGGTGCCTGAGTAGCTCAGTCGGTTAAGCATCCAACTTCCACTAAGGTCATGATCTTGCAGTTCGTGAGTTCGAGCCCCATGTGCTGACAGCTCAGAGCCTGGAGCCTGCCTCAGATTCTGTGTCTCGCTCTCTCTCTGACCCCTCCCTGCTCACACTCTGTCTGCCTCTCTCTCAAAAACAAATAAACATTAAAAAAATTAAAAATAAAATCACTTTCCATCTTAAAATCGGATTATTTGAGTTATTAAATTATAACGCTTCTTTACATTGTATGCTTGTATTCTGGATATAAGTTCTTTATCAGATATATAATTTGTAAATACATTATCTATGTTGAGTTGCATAAATTCTTTATATATTTTGGATACTAACCTTTTATCAAAACTTGCAAATATCTTCTCCCATTCAGCAGGTTGTCTTTTAGTTTTGCTAATTGTTTCCTTCACTGTGCAGAAGTTTTTTATTTTGATACAGTCCCAACAGTGTATTTTTGTTTTATTTCCCTTGCTTCAGGAGACATATCTAAAAAAATGTTGTTAAGCCAACATCAGAAACATTACTGCCTGTGCTCTCTTCTGGGATTTTTCAGGTTTCATGTCTCACATTTAGTCCTTTAATCCATTTTGAATTTATTTTTGGGTATCATATAAGAAAGTGATCCAGTTTCATTCCTTTGCATGTAGCTGACCAGTTTTCCCAAATAATCCAATTAAAAAATGGGCAGAAGACATGGACAGACATTTCTCCAAAGAAGACATCCAGATGGCCAACAGACACATGAAAAGGTGCTCAACATCACTCATCATCAGGGAAATGCAAATCAAAACTATATAATGAGATATTACCTGACACTTGTCAGAATGTCTAAAATCAAAAACATAAGAAAAAATAAGTGTTGGGGAGAATGTGAAGAAAAAGGAAACTTCTTGCACTATTTGTTGGAATGCAAACTGGTGCAGCCACTGTGGAAACCAATATGGAGATTCCTCAAAAAGTTAAAAAAAAAAATACCATACAATCCAGTAATTACAATACTCTGTATTTACCCAAAAATTACAAAAACACTGATTCAAAGGGGTAAATGCTCTCCTACATTTATAGCAGCATTATTTACAATAGCCAAATTGTGGAAGGAGCCCAAGTATCCACTGATTGAGGAATGGCATATATATATATATATATATATATATATATATATACATATATATATATATATATATATATATATATATACATATATATATATATATATATGTATATATATATATATATATATTATGTGTGTGTGTGTGTATATACAAGAATGAAATCTTGCTATTTGCAATAACATGGATGGAGGTAGAGAGTACAATGCTAAGCAAAATAAGTCAGAGAAAGAAAAATGCCATATGATTTCACTCATATGTGGAATTTAAGAAACAAAACAAAGCAGAGAGAGAGAGAGAGAAACCAGGAAACAGACTCTTCACTATAGAGGACAAACTGATGGTTACCAGAGAGGAGGCAGGGGGGCATTTGTCAGTAACACACTGTCTTGATTACTGTAGCTTGTAGCATGTTTTTAAATGGAGAAATGCATATATTTCAAGTTTGAGATTGGAAATATTCTGGGTCCTTTGCCTTTCTGTATTAGCTTGGTAGGCCTGTCATAATAAAACACCATAGCCTAGGTGGCTTAAACAACATAACTTAATTTTATCACAATTCTGGAGGCTGGAAGTCCTTCTGAGGCTTCTTTCCTTGGCTTGTAGATGACTGCCTCCTCTGTGTCCTTACATGGTCTTTTCTCTGTGCTCAAACATTGCTGATGTTTCTTTTTGTGTCCACATTTCCTATTTATAAAGACATTAATCATATTGGGCTAGGCCCACCCCAATGGCCCCTTTAATTTAATCATCCATTTAAAGGTTCTATATTAAAATACAATCACATTCTGAGGCACTGGGAGTCAGGTCTTCAACACATAAATTGTGGGGGGCAATTCAATCCATAACACATATTGAGTTCAGGAGCAGCCTGTATATATTTTTTTTAATTGGCTAAAATTTTGTGGATAAATGTAGATATGTGTGAAGGCTCCACAATTACCTTTTTTTTTTTTTTTTTTTTCCTATAGCATTGTAGATCTACATGTGTTCTGCTTGTTTGTCTTTTCCTAAACAGTTCCTCTTTGTTTAGGCTAAGCCCAGATTTCCACATTCTTAACTGAAGCTAGAATTACCAAAAAACCCAGGAAGATAACAGCTATAGATACTCAGATCATATCTCAAAGGTACAGTAATTCTTCCAACCCATAAACATGGGATTTCTTTCTATTTATTTGTGTCTTCTCAAAATTATTTTATCAATGTCTACTAATTTTCATTGTACAAATCTTTCACCATTTTGGTTAAATATATTTCTATGTATTTCATTATTTTGATGCTATTATCAATGAGATTGTTTTCTTATTTTTCTCTCTGGATAGTTCATTGTTAGTGCATAGAAATGCAACCAATTTTAGTGTGTTGATATCACATCTTGGAACTTTACTATATTTATCAGTTCTAAAGGTTTTTTTCATGGATTCTTTAGGCTTTTCTACAAATAAGATTATGCCATGTACAAACAGGTAGTTTTACTTCTTTTACTTCTTTCTTTCCAACTTGGACATTTTTTCTTTCCATTTTCCTACCTGATTGCTCTCTTAGGTTCTTCAGCACTGTGTTGAATAAAAGTGGCAAGAGTTCTCATCTTTGTGTTGTTCCTGATCTTAGAGGAAAATTTTTCAGCTCTTCACTGTTGAGTATTGATGTTGATGCTATCTGTGGGCTGTCGTAAATGGCCTTTATTATTATAAGGTATATTTCATCTATACTTATTTTCTTGAGACTTTTTATCATAAAGCGATGCTGAATTTTTTTCAAATTCTAGTTCTGCATAATTAAGATGATCATATAATTTTGATCCATCATTCTGTGCATGGAATGTCACATTTATTGATTTGCACATGCTGAATCATCCTTGCATGGCAGAGATAAATCCCATTTGCTAATGTTTTGTGATCTTTTAAAAATGTTATTAAATTTGGTTAGCTAATATTTTGTTGAGAAATTTTGCAGCTATATTTATCAGAAATATTGGCCTGTTACTTTATTTACTTGTTTGGCTTTAGTATCATGGTAATGCTAACTTCCTTAAATGACTTTGGAAGTGTTCTCTCCTCTTCAAGATTTGGAAGAATTTGATGTGGGAAATAAAGGCAGAAGGAAAGAGCAGATAAAATTAAATTTCTTCATAACATGCAGCCCGTTGGCAAATAGTTGAGGCAGGCAGAGCAAAATGTTTCTCCAGGAACTCCCTACCTTCTTAAAGCTTTACTAGAGGGAAAAACAACCCTAGCTTGACAATAGCTAGGCCTCCAGTATCCTGGGAGTCTTCTTTAGCATATGAAAATCTCCTTGGAAACTTCTGGACTTTACCTCCCCCAACTCCATAGTATATAACCAGTCTCTCCTCACAGTCGCAGGGCAGCTCTTCCTGCCCATGGGTCCTGTCCCCATACTTGAATAAAATCATCTTTTTGCATCAAAGATGTCTTCAAGAATTCTTTCTTGGCCATTGGCTCTGGACTCTGTGAACCCCCATCACCCCAAAACCTCATCAGAATTGGTAAGTATTGGTATTAAATATATTATTTAATGTTTGAAGGAATTCACTAGTGAACCCATCTTCTCCCAAACATTTCTTTGAAAATTTTTGATTACTGTTTCAACTTTCTTGTAATTGGTCTGTTCAGATTTTCTATTTCTTTTGATTCAGTCTTGGTAGTTTGTGTATTTCTTGGAATTTACCATTTCTTCTAGGTTCTCTAATTTGTTGGTACATAATTTTTCACAGTAGCCTTTCATGATAATTTTAATTTGTGTGGTATCAGTTGTAATCCCTCCTCTTTCATTTCTGATTTATTTGCATCTTCTCACTTTCTTAGTTGAGCTAAAAGTTTGTCAGTTTAGTTTATCTTTTAAAATCACCAAATTTAATTTTTTTCATCTTTATAGTCTCTATTTCATTTATTTCTGCTCTGATCTTTGTTATTTCATTTCTTCTGCTAAGGGTATAAACTTAAAACTTGTTTATTTGAGATTTTATTGCTATGAACTTCCATCTGAGAATTGCTTTTGTTGCATCCCATAAATTTTTGTGTGTTGTGCTTTTATTTAAATTTGTCTCAATATAGATTTTGATTTTTACTTTGGTTTCTTCTTTGACCAATTGGTTGTTCTGGAATGTGTTACTTAATTTTCACCTCGTTTTTACTTTCTAGTTTTTCTCCTATCATTGATTCCTATTTTCATAGCATTATGGTGGGAAAAGATACTTGGTATGATTTTAAATCTTCACACATTTGCTACGGCTTATTTTGTGACCTAAAATATAATCTATCCTGTTTAATATTCCACCTGTGTTTGAGATGAATATGTATTCTGCTGTTGTTGGATGGAACATCTGTATACACCTGTTAGATGCATTAGACCCAAAGTGTAGTTCAAGTCCAATCTTTTCTTGTTGATTTTCTATCTGGATGATCTATCCATTGCTGAAAACAGAGTATTGCAATACCTTACTATTATTGTATTGCCTATTTCTCCTTTCAAATGTGTTAATATTTGCTTTACATATCTAGGTGCTCCAGTGTTAGGCATATATAGATTTATAATTGTTATACCCTCTTGTTGAATTGGCCTCATCATCATTATGTAATAAAAACCCAATTAAACTAGACACAAACATTTTAATGGATATATAGATGGTAAATAGCACATGAAAGAAACCACAATAAGGTATCATTACAACCCATTAAAAATTACTAAAAATAAAAGACTAATATAAAAAGTATTGGTAAGGATTTAGAGCAACTGGGAATCATTTATTGCTAGTAAGCATCTGAAATGATACATTTTAGAAAACACTGTGAAAGTTTCTTATGTTAGCTGTTGCGACCAGCTCAACAAACACCGAGATCAGGGTCCTGAGGGTAGGGGAATGTAAGAAAAAAAGAGAGAAGAGAAGACAGTTTGGGAACAGGAGGGTCCCCTGGGCGGATGGCCCAAGTGACGACTTTATTGTTGCTGTACACAATCTTTATATCCAGACTCTTATGGGTCAGGCCATTCTAAGAATAAACAGGTTTCACACAATCGCTGCCAACCAAAACATTTAGTTCTGTGTTTCTTGTGAATGTTCTAAACGGGTCACAACAAGACCTTGTTGATAAGATTGCTAGCAAAACACAATTCCCATGTTTGTTTCTATCTGACTCGGGGTAGAAAAAGGGAGGTAGCATTACTGCCAACACCTGCAGACCACAGGCTTCAGGAATTAACTTTCTCAGCCTTGACAAGGCTTTCGTATGCCCTTGAAAGTGGGGGAATGGGAGGGGAACCACCGGGTTGGCTGAGTCAACAGGGAACCGTTGCTGGACCCGGTCTCAGCCTGGCACCGGGGCCTGGCCTCCCACAGTTAGCTATATATTAACCTTATGACCCAGCCTTTTCTTTTCTAGATATTTATCCAAGAAAATGTAAACAAATAGCTACACAAAAACTTGTCCATGAATGTTTATAGCAGTTTTTATTTGTAATAGGAAAAATAGTATACAACCTACTGCCCTTTGAATACATGAATGCATAAACAATTGTGAGATATCTATACAATGGAATATTACTCAACCGTAATTAGGAATGAAATATCGATATACATAACATAGATGAATCATTAAATGCTGAATGAAAGAAGTCAGACTAAAAAGCATATATACTGTATGTTTGCATTCTCATATAATTTTTGAGAAGGTACACTAATCTATAGTGACAGAAAGCAGTCTACTGAGTGGCCGTCTGAGTATTCAGGGTGCTGGAGATACAAATCGCGTATAAACGGACATAATAAAACTGTTGGAGGTTAAGGGTATGTTCAGTATTTTGATTGTGGTTTCAGGATTGTATTCACATGCCAAAACTCACTGAGTTCTAGATTTAAATGTGTGCAAATTGTACATCAATTACACTTAAATATACATATAAGAAAAGAAAAACAAAATCATCTCAAAATTTAATGCCATCTTAGCATTTAGGTTTATATATGTTACTTCATTTTTTTGTTGTTGTTTCTCTTACTTTCTTTTATTTTCTTGAGTGTATACATTTAAGATTACACTTTTTATATTCAATATGCATGTTCAATATACATGTTTGTAGTTTTCCAAACATTTCCATATGTTTATTTATTTATTTGAGAGAGAGAGATAGAGAGAGAGAGAGCAGGGAGGGGCAGAGAGAGAGAGAGGGAGACAGAGAATCTCAAGCAGGGGCTTTGATATGGGGCTTGAACTCATGTACCATGAGATCACGACCTCAGCTGAAGTCAGACCTTAACCAACTGAGCCACCCAGGCAATCCTTACTCTTTAGCTATCTTAATGAATTTAATTATGTTATAAGAAAGCCAGTTTATGTATTACATGAAATACTACATATTTATGATCTGACATAATGGCATATAATTCATCTCTCCAAGAATCTGTTAATTTTATCATTTCCATATCTTGGAAAAAAAATAAAAGTCATTATAGGTCTAATTGCACTCTGTTCAACAATCCACAGTACCTGCTTCCATATAGCAACTCTTCAGCAACATTCTATTTTTTCCTCTACATTTACTATTAAAAATATATGTGAAAGACAGGGAGAAAATACATATAAATCTCAAACTGCCTTCACATTGGCACCTTTATTCTTCTTGCCTCAATTTTTTAAATATCCTTTGTGTCTTTAACAATGCTTTCCTTTGTCATCCATTGAAAGTCATTGGTAAATTGCTACAGCATATGTCATGGCAGTATTCCACACTCTACTCTCTTACCATTTAGCTCAAACTTTGTTTTCCCCCTTTGCATGTAACATAGTTTAATGAACTGTATAGATGATTCATCAGGTAGTCCAACTGATATTTATTCAGCATGTGGTTATGGACTACTTACTATATGCTACACATTGTTCTAGGCACAGTGAGAAAAATAGAAATAAAAAAATAAAGATATCCTTGCCCCATATAGCTTACATTCTAATTAAGAAATTATTACTATGATTACTCTATTTTGTATCCCACAGTAGATACTGCCTCTTAATATTTGAACTACTACTTTTATTACCCCTAAGTCTTATATCTTTTGGCATAATGTTTCTCCCTTCTTCATTTTTCAGAAAATGGTAATAGGTTATTAATTCAATGTTTTAATGATGTCTCTTTCAAAGTGTGATTTTGTTCTCTTTTTGCTTTCATATTTTATTTAATTAAAAAAATTTTTTTTGAGAGCACGCATGTACAGGTTCGTGTGCATGGGCAGGGGAGGGGCAGGGGGAGACAGAGACAGAGAGAGAGACAGAATGAGAGAGAGAATACAGAGAGAGAGAGAGACAGAGAGAGAGAGAGAGAGAGAGAGAGGGATTCAAATTCAAGCAGCCTCCACACCCAGCCCTGAGCCCAATGCAGGGCTTGACCTCATGTCTTTGGGATCATAATTTGAGCTGGAATCAAGAGTCAGACTGAGCCACCCAGGCGCCCCTCATATTTCATTTTCTAATCACTCCATCTTATCCACCTTCTACCTTGCTATGTTTCTTCCTTTCTAACTGGAACTTTCTGGCCCTGCCAAAATATAGGCTACCCTTTCTAATATCTGCAGCTTCTCATCTCCCTTTCCCTCCTTTCTGCCTGATGGGTCCTATCCCTGCTATTCTGACAGCTTCTAGCAAGTTCTGTTTATCTAACAGAAAAATGCAACACTTGGATCCCCCTTAAAGAAAGGATTTGCTACTCGAGGAAGGAGTGTGAGTAGCTGACAGCCTTGACCTCTTGGTTGCGTTAAGTTCTGTCTGGGCTTTTGAGCTAACTACATGACCTTTTGGGAGTGCGTCATTTCAATTACTGAACAAGCCACTGGTACAAAGCCCTAAGCTTCCTCTCCTTTAATGAGCAATCTTTGCTCTGGAGCTCCCTGGTTCTGGAGCAACCTTCTGGATTGGCAGAAACTTTGCCAGGTCCTTATTATGGTCCTAGGTTCCCTTTCCCAATTCACTTCCCCTGTCTTTCACAGCTGTTAGTCCCTGAATAACCTTTTGCTCCTTAACTCTTCCTCAGCATCTGGTTCCTGAAGAGCACAATGGGGACGTTCATTACTACCAAAACAATAATTACCTTCTCAGTTCTCATTCTACCTAATCTCTGAGTAGCATTTAAAGTTTCTAAAATTCCACTTAGAAATTCTATTTTATTTTATTAGTAGTCATCATAATATCTTCTAATTCTTATTCACTTTAACCTTTGTTAGTTTCACTTTGAATATAGATTCTTTTCCTCCTAATCCCCAAATCCTTTGTGTTGCCCAGGAGTCTATTTTGGACCTCCTTTTTCTTTCCACTCATTTGTCTTAAATGATCTTAGTCACTCTTTTCCTTCAAGTTCCTTTTTTATGTGTTCATAAATTGGTATATTTCAACTCAAACACTGGGGCACCAGACTCCAATTTCCAATGTCTATACCTGGCATTCCACAACTATCTCCAAGTCAACATCTGTAGCTGAATGCATTATCTTCCTATTCAAATCTGCTGCTTTAAAAATTGGTGCCTCTTTCATTCCCAGTGGCTTAGTCCTCTTAACAATGTCATCAATCTCCAGAATAAATTATTAAACGCACTGACATTTCTTCCTAAATATCTCTCTGATCTTTCTACTACATATACTTCTCTTGCCTCTCTAATCCTGAGGATGTAGACGTCTTTGGTCTAAACCACAAAAACTTCCCCTTAGCAAACCTGTTGTTTCTAGTCCTCATCATTTCAAACCCACCACCCCCAAACCATTACAAGTTCTCATTCTTACACAAAAATCCATCATTGATTTGCCCTAAGATTCTTGGATAATTTTAAATTATGTAATTATTTAAGAACAAAATCCTATAATGCACTAATGTCCATATAAATCATTCACTCATCTGAATATGGCTCACATCTTAAATGTCACAGCCACCTTTAAATTCACTTAGTATCTGTAGAGAAAACAAAATTATCTTAGCCATATTCCCAGAGAATTTTGAATATCCATGTAACAAAGAATTTTCTCATTTCTAGCTGTGTACATTTCTAACATGTACATTTCATTTCTTGTATATGTTCAGTTTTCTGTTAGTTTCTGGGGTTCTTGAAAACATGTATCTTGTCATGTATATTTTCACATCTGCCTGGTTCCAGGCTTGTAGTAAGCATGTAAAAAACAATTGTTGTATTAAATTCAAATAATTTGAATGTCTGTAAATTATACCCGTTAAAAATGAGCAGTCAATACCAACATTGGAAACACAGTAACGAATTTAAACAATAGAGGCAATTTCCCCTTTTGGTTACCTGACTGAACAACAAAGACTTTTAGTAGAACCATTTACAAGCTTTTAATTCTTACCATGCCTTAAGTGGCATATATGTATATTAGACTTCAAAAATTTGATCATGTTGTAGACAATCAGGAAGAAATTTTAAGAGCACCATAATTAATCCCGATGTTAATTCCATCAATTTTCATATGATTTGGCATAAAAGATAAAAATACTAATTTTAAGGTATATAGAAATATTCAAATAAATGAATATGGCATACAACATGTATCACAACAAGACTAAATGATTAGGCTATAAACACTTTAGTAAAATACTCAGAATTGCTATTTTGAAGATAAATTTCTTCTGTTATCATTTGTTAATTGTAAGAATATTTTCTTGATAGGCACTAAAATTAGGTTTAGGAAAAGCATGAACATAGAATATATATTGTTAAAGTCTAGCCTTCTCCATTTAAAAATTTTTCTTTTAAAATCTGAGAAAACACAATCATTTAATTTTGTGGATAAATATTGCATGCAAGGATGTGATTGAAAGGGCGGGCCTACGCCGGCTGACTCCATCTTGTTCTGTGTCCTTCACCTTGACCACACCTCCTCCCCTTGAGCAACCCCCTCCCCCACCTGCCTAACCGAACTCTGACCCTCGGACCCTTCCCCAGCCAATCGGCTGAGGCCATAGCCATTACCTCACCAACTGCCCCTAGGCCCCAATAAAACCTTTGTGCTTTTGAAACTCCCTCTCTCTCTCTCTGGTATCTCACCGCTGCGTCGGTGCAGGTAGGGGATTGAGCTCGAGCTAGCTTGAATAAAGGCTCTTTTGCTTTTACATCGGACTCGGCTCCCTGGCGGTATTTGGGGAACATGAATTCTGGGCATAACAGTGATCAGAAGTATCCCATGAAAGGACAACTCAAGAATTGGTTGGTGAAAATGTCCTTGTAAAATCGAAATTATGCAGGTCATCAACTTGCATATTAAGACAAAAAATTAAAGTTCTGTCAATGTCATACTGATGGGGAAAAAAGTTTACACTTAACCTTTTACTAGTTACATATTTTCCTAAGGACTCAAGTTCTACACCATGGAATAAATAATGGAAAAATAAAGTAATTCTTACAGGATCATTTAATAGTTGTACATTGTTTTTTGTTTTTATTTTTGGTCTGATACTTAAATTGCTAACTCATGCCAAGGGATTAAAACACATATGTACACTCATTTCATATTTAGCTTTTTATTTCGTTTCCTTAAAGAGTTTTCTAAGAAACAAAGTAAGGATAGAAAAATCGATTTAGATTATATTTTTTACATTTTTTTACGTGCGTGCACGTGTGTATATTTGTTTCTACCTAAGACTTAAATAGAACTCTGGCAGTAGCCACGGTTGAAACAGGCAACCGTCTGCTACTAACCATATTGTGAATTTTCATTTTTTTCTTCACTACAGTAATTCAGCCATTGTGCCAGAAAACGATCACGTGGACTATTGACACAGCCAAGCACTTCACCAGTAGACGGTCCATTTCCAGAGGAGAAAACTTTACTTTATGACTCTTACGTAATCCCTAAATGAGTTTCATATGTCCACGTTTGGAAAATAAAGCCGAAACCCAAGCCCACGTGGGCACCGGTCAGGTTGCCATGTGCCTCCACAGCACAGAGGGCGGTGGGTGGGCGCCGGGCACTGTGGCTGTGCTTGCGAGTCAGCAGAAGGGGCGGGGCGGGCTGATCAGCCGCGTGCCCCTCCCCCCATCGCCCCGTCACCCCACCGCCCCGCCGCCCGCGCCGCCCCCACTCCCTGCAGGCCCGGAGCTCAGGGCCAAGCGCGCGAGCGGCAGCCATTCCGCAGCCAACCGCCATCACCGTGGCAAGGCCGGCAGGACGCGCAATGCTGCCTGTCCTGCTGATCCTCTCAGGCCTGGGCCGGCTGACCTCCGCCGGCCATCGTGAGTGTAGGACCTGCTCCGTAGAGGGTCACCTGTCGCAGAGCCTGTGGGCGTGGCGGGCTCCAGAAGCTTGCTCCAGAGCCCAGTGCCAGGCTGGGGGGAGCCCTGCGTCCCGTCAGAGCCCGCCTAGAGTCAGGATCCTGCGGGGCCTGCTGCTGGGAGGGCTCAGAACAGGACTGGGACAGTTGTCCTCACGTGCCTGACCCTGCACTTGGAGGAGGGGGCGAGCCGCTTCTGGGAGGTGGGGCCTCCAGAGCAGCTCTTCTTCACCTGTTTGGGCTGAGGTCAGCAAGTCCCAAAGTGTCTCTGGAAGATGGTAGGGTCACGTCCCATTTCTAGGTAGCCTCTTCTGGAATGCGCAAAGTCTGATTCCGTGGTGGGAGCGTGCCTGCGTGTGTGTGTGTGTGTGTGTGTGTGTGTGTGTGTGTGTGTGTGTATGAGTTCGTGGAAGTTCAAAGAGTGATGTGAAGTGGCAGGAAGCACTGGGGAATGCTTACAGGCGTTTTCCTTACTGCAGATCCTGAAACATCACTTCTACAAATTACAGTGCCACGGAAGATAGAGACAAACACCGATGGTGAAGTTTCAGAAACGCATGTAATTAAGAAATCACTTCTTTTTTGAGTGCTTTATTTTTACTGGACTATGTGACCCAAATCAGCCCATGCATATATTCCTTTGAAATTTTGTGTTCTAATTGCTGTGTTAAAGTGTCATTTTGTCTGAATGAAAGCAGGTGTCTTGATTTTTCTTCATTTCCCAATGAACATTATGAAATATTTTTAAAACACAGACTCAGAAAAAAGTGCCCCAAATCCTTATCACACAAAATGTTATATACAGTCTATTGGACTTTTTGTCTAGAAAATATGGACATTTAAATATTCTGTATAAGTGAGGTCATGATAAAATTTATCTTGTCATTTTAAAATGACAATATATAAAGAATGCCTATATTTGCTCATATATACATATATAAATCTTTGTTAAAATGCAAGTACTGTTATTTTTCATATGATTAAAATAAAGCATGTACATTGTCAAATCTAGGTAGCACAGAATGTTTTTTCAATGGTAAAGCTCTTTTAATATTAGCATGATTTTTATGAATAATTCATTAAGTATAATTTCTATGACATTTGTGTAACATATATATTATTTGTGCCCATTATTTTTGCTTATTTATATTTTAAGTATTTAAATTCCAGGTAGTTAACATACAGTGTAATATTAGCTTCAGGTGTAAATTTAGTGATACAACACTCACATCCAACACCTGGTACTCCTACAAGTGCACTCCTTAGTCTCCATCACCGATTTACCCATCTCTCCCCTCCTCCCCCTCTGATAACCATCAGTGTGTTCTCTATAGTTAAGAGTCTGTTTCTTGGTTTTGCCCTTTTTTCTCTTTTTTCCTCCCAGTTTGCTCTTTTGTTTTTTTCTTAAATTCCACATGAGTGAAATCATGTGGCATTTGTCTTTCTCTGACTGACCTGCTTAGCTTAATACTCTCTAGCTCCATCCATGTCCTTGCAAATGGCAAGATTTCATTCTTTTTTATGGCTGAGTAATATTCCAGTGTGTGTGTGTGTGTGTGTGTGTGTGTGTGTGTGTGTGTGTATCACCTTAATGCATTCATCATCAATGGACACTGGGGTGTTTCCATAATTTGACTATTGTAGACAATGTTGTTATAAACATTGGGGTACTTGTATCTCTTTGAAATCGTATTTTTGCATTCTTTGGGTAAATAACTAGTGGTACATTTCCTGGATCATAGGGTAGTTCTAGTTTTAACTATTTGAGGAAACTCCATACTGTTTTACCACAGTGGCTGTACTAGTTTGCATTCCTACTAACAGTGTAAGAGGGTTCCTCTTTGTCCACATCCTGGCCAACATATGTTGTTTCTTTAGCCATTTAGCCGTTCTGACAGGTGTGAGGTGCTATCTCATTGTAGTTTTGATTTACATTTCCCTGATGATGAATGATGTTGAGCATCTTTTCATGTGTCTGTTAGCCATCTGGATGTCTTCTTTGGAGAAATGTTTATTTGTGTCTTCTACCCATTTTTAAATTGAATTGTTTGCTTTTTTGGTGTTGGGTTTAAGTTCTTGTTATGTTTTGGTTACTAACCCATTATCAGATATGTCGTTTGCAATATCTTCTCTCATTCTGTTTTCTCATGTTGCCTTTTAGTTTTGTTGGTTTTCCTCATTGTGCAGAAGCTTTTAATTTTGATGAATTTAATTTTGTTTTCCTTGCCTCAGAAGATATATCTAGAAAGAACTTAGTCAAAGTTGAAAAAATTACTGCCTGTGCTCTCCTCTGGGATCTTTATGGTTTCAGGTCTCACATTTAGATCTTTAACACATTTTGAAGTTATATTTGTGTATGGTGTAAGAAAGTGGTCCAGTTTTGTTCTTTTGCATATTGCCATCCAGTTTTCTCAACATCATTCATTGAAGAGACTTTTTCCCATTGGATATTCTTTCCTATTTTGTTGAATATAAATTGGCCATATAATTGTGGGTTTATTTCTGGGTTTTCTATTCTGTTCCATCGATTGCGTGTCTATTTTTGTGTCAGTACCATACTGTTTTGATCACTCTAATTTTGTAATATAACTTGAAGCCTGGAATTGTGATGCCTCCAGCTTTGCTTTTCTTTTTCAAGGTTGCTTTGGCTATTCGTGTTTTTTGTGGTCCATACAAATTTTAGGAATGTTCATTCTATATCTGTGAAAAATGTGATTGGTGTTTTGATAGAGATTACGCTGAATGTGTATATTGCTTTGGGTAGTATAGACTATATTTAACTATATTTGTTCTTCTAATCCATGACTATGAAATATCTTTTCATTTCTTTGTGATGTTTTCAGTTTCTTTCATCAGTGTTTTATAGTTTTCAGGGTACAGGATTTCACCTCTTCAGTTAGGTTTATTCCCAGTGTCTTATTGTTTTGGGTGCTAAATTTCATTTAAATTAATGGGATGGATTCTTAATTTCTCTTTCTGCTGCTTCATTATTGGTATATAGAAATGCAACTGGTTTCTGTACATTGATTTTGTATCTTGTGACTTTACTGAATACATGTATGTGTCAGTTCTAGCAGTTTTTTGGTGGCATCTTGTAGGTTTTTCTATATAGATAATCATGTCATCTGCAAATAATGAAACATTTAGTTCTTCCTTGCCAATCTGGATGCCTCCTATTACTTTTTGTTGTGTGATTGCTGAGGCTGGGACTTCTAGTACTATGTTAAATAACAGTGGTGAGGGTGACATCTCTGTCTTGTTCCTGACCATAGAGGAAAAGCTCTGAGTTTTTCCCCTTTGAGGATGATAATTAGCTGTGGGTTTGTCATATATGACCTTTATGATGTTGAGGTATGTTCCCTTTAAGTCTACTTTGTTGAGGGTTGTTATCATGAATACATATTGTACTTTGTCATATGCTTTTTCTGCATCTATTGAAATCATCATATGGTTCTTTTATTAATGTGGCATTTTATTAATCATGTTGACTGATTTGTGAACATTGTATCATCCTTACAGCCCAGAAATAAATCCCACGTGATTTTGGTGAATGATTAATGTTTTGTTGGATTTGGTTTGCTAGAATTTTATTGAGCATTTTTACATCCATGTTCATCAGAGATATTGGCCTATAATTCTCTTTTTAAGTTGAGTCTTTATCTGGTTTTGGTATCTGATTTTGGTATGAGCCAGGGTAATGCTGGCTCATAGAATGAATTTGGAAGTTTTTCTTTCTTCTCCATGTTTTGGAATAGTTTGAGAAGAATAGGTATTAACTCTTTTTAAATGTTTGGTATGATCTGCCTGCGAAGCCATCTGGTTATTTTGTTGGGAGTGTTCCTGTGAAACCATCTGATTTTTTGTTGGGAGTGTTTTGTTTACTAATTCAATCTCTTTGCTTGTTATTGGTCTGTTAAAGTTTTCTGTTTCTTCCTGTTTCAGTTTTGGTAGTTTAGATGTTTCTAGGAATTTATCCATTTCTTCCAGATTGTCCCAATTTGTTGACATACAAATTTTCATAGTACTCTTATAATTGTTTGTATTTCTGTGGTGTTGGTTATTATTTTTATAATCTCATTTCTATTTTTATTTACTTGGTTCTTTTCTCTTTTCTTTTGATAAGCCTGACTAGAAGTTTATCAATTTTAAAGAACCAGCTCTTGTTTTCATTGACCTATTGTTTTTTGTTTTTGTTTTTTTAAAATTTCTGTATCATTTATTTCTGCTCTAATCTTTATTATTTCCCTCCTTCTGCTGGCTTTAGGCTTCATTTGCTATTCTTTTTCTAGCTCCATTAAGTGTAAGGTTAAGTTGTTTATTTGAGATTTTTCTTGCTTCCTGATGTAGGCCTGTATTGTCATGTACTTCCCTCCTAGGACCACTCTTGCTGCTCCTAAAGGTTTTGGATCATTGTATTTTCATTTTCATTTGTTTCTGTGTTTTTTTTTAAAATTTCTTCTTTGCTTTTCTGGTTGACTGATTCATTGTTTAGTAGCATATTCTTTAACTTCCATGTATTTGTGCTCTTTCCACATTTTTCTTGTGGTTGACTTCTGGTCATAGTGTTGTGGTTAGAAAAGGCACATGATATGGTTTGAGGATTTTTGTATTCAGGTCTGATTTGTACCTAATATGAGATCTGTTCTGGAGAATGTTACATGTGTATTTGAAAAGAATGTATATTCTGTTTTAGGGAGTGTTCTGAATATATCTCTTCAGTCCCTCTCACCCAATGTGTCATTCAAAGCCATTATTTCCTTGTTGATTTTCTATTTAGATGATTTTCCCATTGATGTAAGTGTGGTGTTAAAAGTGTTCTACTATTACTGCATTATTATCAATTAGTTCCTCTACGTTTCTTATTGTTTTATGTATTTGGATGCCTTCATGTTGAGTGCATAAATATTTGCAAATGTTATATCTTCTTGTTGGATTGTTTCCTTTATGATGATATAGTACCCTTCATTGTCTCTTGTTACATTCTTTCTTTTAAAATCTAGTTTATCTAAGTAATGCTACTCCAGCTTTTTTTTTTTTGACATCCATTTGGGTGATAAATATTTCTCCACCCCCTTACTTTTCTTCTGCAGGTGTCTTTAGTCCTAATATTAGTCTCTTGAAAGCACCATATACATGGGTCTTGTTTTATTTTCCATTCTGACACCTATGTCTTCTGATTGCAGCAGTTAGTCCACTTGCATTCAGAGTAATTATTGATAGATATATATTTTTTGCCATTTTATTACTTGTTTTGTGTTGTTTCTGGTGATTTCCCTGATCCTTGTCTTTGTCCCTTTTTGTCTCTCCTTTACACTCACAGAGTATCCTTTAATATTTCTGGCAGGGCTGATTTAGTGGTCATGAATTCCTTGGGGTTTTGTTTGTCTGGGAAACTCTTCATCTTTCCTTCTATTCTGAATGATAGCCTTGTTGGGTAAAGTATTCTTGGCTGCAGATTTTTCCCATTTGGCACTTTGAATATATCATGCCACTCCCTTTAGGCTTGCCAAGGCTTTCTGTGGAGAGATCTCTAGCTAGCTTTATGGGTCTTCCCTTTTAAAATAAGGACTTATTTTGTCTTTCTACTTTTAATATTTTTTCTTTATCCCTATGTTTTGCAAATCTATGGTATGTCTTGGTGTTGGCTTGCTTTTGTTGATTTTGCTGGAAGTTATCTGTGCTTCCTGGATCTGAATATCTGTTTCCTTCCCCAGATTAGGGATGTTTTCAGTTATTATTTCTTCAAATAAATTTTCTTCCCCCCTTTCTCTTCTTCTGGGACTCATAGATAGCACAGAGAATTGTTGAGAAGGTGAATGAATGTCTATCTCAGTTTCTAAAGATAGTAAATTTGAACTGAATTAGTTTTTAGGTATATGCACACTCATATTTTTAATTTTTGTAATTGTTTATAGGTTTGGTATAAGTCTGCAATCTTGATATTTGGTTTTCTTTTTTCTTTCCCAAATACATTTTTTGACTCAGGTAGAAATACAATATCTGCTTATAGATTATATTTATAATCATGAAGTTATTTGAATTAATAATTTAAATAAATTGCCAGAAAATCTTACTAGTCAAATGGTTTTAAGTTTTTGGACAATATTCAAGGAAAGATGATGTGCCTTTTTTGGAGACTAGAACACGAGAAGAACATAAGTTAATTCTTCAGATCACTTAATAATGCTTTAAAATATTAATGTACCTTTGATAGAGATCAAATAAAGTATCAGAAAAGGAAATGACAGGTTCTTTCACTTAACTAAAATATTTAAAAAGTAAAAGTAGCAAATAATTGTAGAACTTTATGACCAAGTAGATTTTCTCTCTGTTGAAGGATGTGTGAATACTAGAAAACTTTATTAAATTAACCTACCACACTAACATACTTCAAATATCAGTGAATGTATCCAAAAGAACATCTCAGATAATTATTCCACATTCACACATACATATTCACCAAATACACATATAATACTCCTCTTTGGAATAGAATAGCCTCAATGTGCTTAAATGGATCCAGGGAACAAGGACGGCACCAACCAAAGCCATCTGTAACTAAATCATCCTTAATGTTTTACACATTACAGCATTCCATTTTAAGATCAGACTAACACAGGAGTGTCTATTATTTCCATTTTATTCAGTAATTTAAAATATAAAAAATTAAGAAAATAAAAATTAAAAAAGTAGGGTTTAAATGGTAAGACAGAGAGACCAGCTATTACATAGACCATATTTTTGCTTCGAGTACCTTGGATATATGGTGATGTCATTACCTATCTGATATCCAGAATGTAGAAGGCAAATTATACAGATTTATTCTCAACAATAGAAAGAGGAGAGCTACTAAAGAAGTAGTACTTAAATCAATTTGTTTTCCATTTAGTTTGCATCTAGACAATTACCGTTAACAATGCCTATTGTGAAATAAATTATTTGAGAGGCATCTTTATGTTAGTACATCTCTGAAAATTGAAACTTGATTTTATCCTCAGAATGCATCTTTAAATTTTAAATGATTATGAAACATTTTTTAAAAAACATTTTTAAAAACCTGAAATATCATAAGTAAGCTGGTGCAACTATAATAATATCAGATAAAGAAGTATTTCTAGAGATAAAAGTTACCTTAATAATAACGTGATTGATTTATCCTGAAGATACCACCGTACTAAATGTGTTTGTACCTAACAACAGAGCTCCTAAGACAAAAAACTAAGGCAAAAAAATGAGAAAGAAACATCACAAAATTTGGGGGAGATTTCAACACACCTCTTTCAAGAGCTGTAGGGTTACAAAAGACTGAACACTATACAAGCTTTAAAATGACTTATGCAGAAAACTGCAACCAGTGACAAAATTCATGTTTTTGCAAATGTGGGAAAATTTCTGGCATTAACTGTATGTTATGCCATGAAGAACGTGTTATGTTTTATGATGATGTCACAGATTGTATTCTTTGGGATGCAGTCTTTGAGAAAATTCCTGTGAAGGCAGTTTATTAGGGTATGCTCTTTTGATGAGCCTCTGTGGACAGGATGGGAGGAAGCAGGAATGGGGAGACAGAGACTCAACTGAGTCTCAGCAAAGTGTGAAGCTGGCATGGTCCATCAAGATCTGGAGTTGGGCTTCTCATTAACTTGGAAATTGTGACTTGGTGTGACTTTTTAGCTGAGGCAATTTCCCAAAGAGAACAGGGAGAAGTCTGTGGGTAGCATTTCTGATAGCTTAGGGATGCTTCCTTTATTCTGAAAAGAGGACCTGTGTTGTATTCTTTCCCTCTTCTTTTCAACTTCATTATTTTCCATAATTTTATCTTCTGTATCATTCATTCCTCTGCTTCTTCCATCCTTGTGGTCATTACATCCAGTTGGTTTTGCATCTCAGTTATTGCATTTTTCATTTTGGCCTGACTAGTTTTTAGGTCTTTTATCTCTGTGGTAAGGGACTCCCTGGTGTCTTCTCTGCTTTTCTCAAGCTCAGTGAGTATCTTTATGATTGTTGCTTTAAATTCTGGATCAGGCATATTGTTTATATCTGTTTTGATTAGATCCCTGGGTATGACCTTTTGTTGTTTCCTTTTGGGATAAAATCCTTCATCTTGGCATTTTGTCTAGGTCTTTGTCTTCTTCTGTGTGTTAGGATTTCTGTTATGTTTCTTGCTCCTAAGAGTAATGGCTTTATGAAGAAGAAGTCATATATTGTTCAGGGCCTGGCACTTCAGGAAGTGTCTCTGGTGTATGCTGTATCCACTCTGCTGCTGTGTTTTGGCTGCTCTTTCCCTCATGTTAGTCCTTGGTAGACCTTCTCCTTGCCTACAGTGGGGAGTGTTTGGACCTTGGCCAGAATGTGGCAAGTTTTAACTAGGTGTGCTCTGGTCTGCTTATTGAAAGAGACCTGATACTATTTCCAAGAGCTGAAGCTTTGCATAACTCTGTGGTCAGTAGACATAGTGCATGCAGGGGTTTGGTGCTGGTATTCTGGGGGAAAGGCTCACTGCTCTTGGTCTCAGGCACAGTTGCCTGAGAAAAGCAGCATCTGTAGGGGGTTGGGGTATAAGTGGTTTAGGCTGCCAGTGTTGGCATTGTACTGCTTACTTAAGTTTATGCAGAGGAGTGGGAGAGAATAATGGCTCTAGCCAGCTGCATCATCCCCGGAGAGGTTGAGTTTGTACCTGCTGCTGTCTGGAAAGCCCTCCCAGAAGGGTGAACAATCTCCCTTTGTGTGTCCCAGGCATCCCTCAGATTGCTGTCTTGACCCTGTTTGTGTCTGGGCCACCTGCCCCACCGGCAGCGTGGGGCACTTTGGGCTCTATCCCAGTCAGGCAGCTGAGTTTTAAAACTCCAAACTTTAGGGACCTGGCCTGGTGTGCACCTGTGCTGGTCCTTTGGTGGGGGAGTCTCGCTGCTTTTGTACTGATGCAGGTTTGTCCCGGAAGGGCAGTCCCATCAAAGTGCAGGGGTGTGGAATTTGGAGTAAAGCACAGCAAAGAGCAGGTGTCCAGGTTAGCTGCCGTCAGCAGGTGTCCCCACACCTATGCTGAGGGGCAGGGGAGGCCAATGGCACTCACCAGCTCTTTTGTCCCCAGAGAGGCAATGCCACCTGTCCCCGATGTGGTCCAAGAGGGTGAAATTGTCTCTCTCAGTGCATCCTAGGGAGATCCTCAGATTGTCTCAGCCCGAGCTATCTTCCCTCTTTCTCCACAGGAGCAAACTCTAAAACTCCAGTCTTTGAGCCTTGCTGGTTGTAAAAACTCAGGAAAATACCCCTCTCATTTTTCCAGTCATTGGCTTTGGGAGAATTGTTTTCCTTGTATGATCCCCTATGTGCTCCTCTCTCTGTCTTTCTCTCTCTCTCCTCTCTCTGTAACCAGGTCTCCCTCCCCTCTGTAGCACCTGCAATCCATTTTCCCAGAAACCAGGTCTCTGCATCTCCTACCTTCCACAATGTGGTCTCTTCTCTCCCTCTAGTTGTGCATTTTGGTCTGTCAGTTTTCAGATGGATATCTTGGGTAGTCAGAATGATTTGATACTTATCTGTGTTCAAATGATAAGGCAAGCTTTGGGTCTTCCTACTACTCTGCCATCTTAGCTCCCCACAACCTGTGTTATATTCTTTAATTTTTAATTTATTTGGGCTAGAAATTGCAAAGTAGAAAGAAGATAATTAAGGGGTGCCTGGATGGCTCAGTTGGTTAGGCATCCGACTTCAGCTCAGGTCATGATCTCACAATTTGTGGGTCCAAGCCCTGTGTCAGGCTCTGTGCCTGACTTCATATTCTGTGTCTCCTTCTAGCTCTCTGCCCCTCCCCCACTTGTGCTCTTTCTGTCTCAAAAATAAGTAAACATTAAAAAAAAGATAAATTCAAGTGTCTTCAAAGATTACCCAACATTCCTAAATGTACCCATTTCAAATTCAAATTTCATATGACAATAAATGCTAATGACCAATGCTCTTAGTTTTAAAATATATTTACCCTCCTTAATTTTAGTGAAATTTAATTATTATTCATTCTGTCATACATGATGAGATTGAAGAAAGATAGCAACATACATGTATATATAATTTTGAGACCTGTGTGATACCATCTATGTACGAAAGAGTACTTACATTTAAAAAAATTATGGCTTCTGACTTAAGAATTTTAAATTTCTGTTAATTACTTTCTCTCTGAATACTTTGCTGTAGGTCATGTATGCCATCAAAATTGACAGGAAAACATATACTCTCCATCTTGAAATACAGTAAGTGGCCATTCTTCTTTTCATATACTTTTCAGTTTCTTCAAGTTTTACAATCACTACCCTAAATTGAGCCTAAACAAGATCATGACTATTATATTTAACATGTTACATCTTTGTGATTCAGGTCAGATTAGAATTTCAAGTCTTCATCTTGAGATTTTAAATTTAATTTTGGAGCCAAATTCTGATTTAATGATGTAAATATTAATGTGTAATTAGGTAAATTAAAATTACTCTATGTAACTCCTTGAAATATAACCACAATAGCAATAATTAAAGGAATAACTCTATTTGTCCCTATTTAATTTTGTTCGCCTTCATGTCATTTTATATATTTATGTGATTTTAAGCATTTAACTAAATATTATGCCATAATTTTTTCTTACCTTGGTATAATATATAATTTAATCTCTTAAATTTTCTGTTTCCCACTTTTGCTCTTTGAGGAAACCAGTATTAATAATCTTATGTGTATCTTTCCACAATTTTCTATTCTTTTTAAAAAATGTTTATTACTGGGGTGCCTGGGTGGTTCAGTCAGTTAAGTGTCTGACTTCGGCTCAGGTCACGATCTCACGGTCTGTGAGTTTGAGCCCCGCGTCGGGCTGTGTGCTGACAGCTCAGAGCCTGGAGCCTGCTTCAGATTCTGTGTCTCCCTCTCTCTCTGCCCCTCCCCCACTCACACTATGTCTCTCTCAAAAATTAATAAACATTAAAAAAATTTTAAAAATGTTTATTATTTTTGAGCAGGGTGTAGTGGCAAAGAGAGGGACCTGAAGCAGACTCTGTGCTGATAGTAGAGAGCCTGTTGCAGCCGTTAAACTCTTGAACTGTGAGATCATGATCCACGGCATCTAAGTCAGATGCTTATCCAACTGAGCCACCCAGGTGCCCTTCTACCATTTTCTATCTAAATTTCATCTTTCCCTTAAATAAAAATATAGAAACCTATTTTTTTTAAGTTTGTTTTTACACAGTTGGAAATAGTTTTGCTGCTAGCAGGTCTTATTTAATAATGTTCATTTTCTGGCTCTATGTATGTATTTTAACTCATTCTTTAATAGATAGCATTCTGTAGTATGTAATATTGACACATAAGTTATTTCAAGGAATTCACTTAAGAGTACTGCAGTAAACATCTTTGTATGTAAATTCTTATGTAATAGAGGTTTTCTTTTGTAGGGTTGGTATTAAGAAATGGGTTTCTGTAACAAGAAGTATGAGTAATAGTAATAATAGTGACAACAACAACAACAAAAGTAACAGACATTTAAGGAGCACATGCCATTTGCCAGGTGTATTTCTAAGCAATTTGCATGTAGAAACTAATTTAATTTTCATGACAACCTTCTTTATTACTCACATTTTATATTAAGATTTTGAGAGAGATTTTCAGTTTCTGGAAAGAAAGTAGCAGTTTAGATTTTCAAAAGCATGCAATATGTGCTAAAATATTATATCACATCTTCGTGTCAATTTGTATTTCCCTAAATATCTTCTCTAAACAGTTATCAGCTATTTGTAGTTTCTTATTTCCAGTCGAATATTTATTTTTCAGAGCAGTTTTAGGTTCACAGCAAAATTGAGTAGACGGTACAGAGAGTATCTGTATACCCTGTGCCTCCCACCCCCCACACATGTATAGCCTCCCCATTATCAACATGCCCCACCAGAGTGATACATTCATTATATTTGATGACTCCACATTGACACATCATTATCACCCAAAGTCCATAGTTTATATTTGTCTTAATTTTTCTATATTGACTTTTTTCTTTTGATTAAATATTAAAAAAGGAAAATTCTGAGAATAATATATATCACTATGAATGACACACATGCAAGCATTTTATTTATGTATTTTTCTAAAAAACATACGTGGCAAATAATAGTGAAATCTGTTATTCCCATGCCTAGATATATTCAGTTCTTTCACTCCCCAGTGCTAATCACAGGTATGATACTGATACATATTCTTCTGCCATAATTTTATCATTCATCTGTATGCCTAGAGATTAAGAATCATCATGTTTTTTTTTGTTTTTTTTTTTAATTTTTTTTTTTCAACATTTTTTATTTTTATTTATTTTTGGGACAGAGAGAGACAGAGCATGAATGGGGGAGGGGCAGAGAGAGAGGGAGACACAGAATCGGAAACAGGCTCCAGGCTCCGAGCCATCAGCCCAGAGCCTGACGCGGGGCTCGAACTCACGGACCGCGAGATCGTGACCTGGCTGAAGTCGGACGCTTAACTGACTGCGCCACCCAGGCGCCCCAAGAATCATCATGTTTTGACTATTACTTTAAATAGACACAAATGACACAGTACTCTTCTATATAATTTATTTATCTTAATATGGTAGACCAATAAAGTGACCCCAATTCTTTACCTTTCCCTGTATCTTCACTCTTTGCCATATAACTTTGAGTTTCTGTCATCAAGAGGTAGAATATATACATCTACCTCAGCCTCCCCACTCCCAGCCCTTGGATATGAGTTTACTTACGCAAGGCCAATTTCATGGGTATGTGGTCCCCCAGGACACTATGGTTAGACATGTCCTGTACATGGTTTCATTCTCTGCTGTTGCTGCCCTGAGATTCTTAATACTTTTGAACAAGAGACCTCATATTTTCATTTCACCACGGGCCCTGCAAATCATGTAGCCCATTCTGTGGCTATGTGACTGACTTTGGCCAAAAAGATGTTTAGCTGACTTGATTCAAACAGAGGTTTGAAAAAGCTTCCCTGCGTTCCTGCTCTCCATCTTGTTTGTCTGCCATCCCCAGGAGAATATGCTTGGGCCAACTTGCTGGGAGATGGAGACAGGTGGGGCACAGCCAAGGTGCCCTAATCATCTCTAGATCAGCCAACATTCAGCTGAATCCCAGACCATTGAGCAAGCCTGGCCGCCATTAGCAGAACTGCTAAGGCTACTCGTACTTGACCCAGAAGTGTGAGCAATAGATACTTATTATGTTATTATGTGTAGTTCTGGTTTTGAGGCTGTGCTTTTTGTGCAACATTTTGCATAACATTTTTATTTGAGAGTCATTCATACAGATTTGTGCAGAATGAGTTAATTGATTGTAAATACATATGTAATATATATAAATCAAATAAATATATCTCCTTTATTATTTATTCAGCCATTTGTGCTCTTTATTGACTAGGCCTCTAATTCTGTTCTCAGCAGACAAAGCATCTTTGACACATTTATTGAATTATTTATTTTTAACTGTCATTATTTTAGTTTGAGTGTCTTTTTTTTCTCTGAAATGGTCTCCTTTGAAAGTTTATTAACTTTTTAACTTCTTAAATTTTCTTGAAATAATGATTATTTTCTGTAATCAATTTCTTCAACTTCCTTAGGAACTTGCTTTTAAGTGTTGCCTTCTTCCCTTTTGTTGTTAATTTTCCTTACATTGGATATTGTTTTCCCTTGAATGATCATTTGTATTTCTGTTACTTCACTAAGGCAGACTTTTTTATTGTTTTGTGTAGAAGCAAAAGTATACATTTTTACTAAGGATGAATAAACTTGTAAACTAAACTGTTATCATTTTAATTGTGCTTGTCAGAAACCTGTTGAAATTCCTTTTCCTGGGAAATGATTCTGGATTTCCATTTCCACCACCTCCATTTACATGCTTAGTTATTAAAATGTGGCTCTGCTTTTTTGCCACATGTTCTAGGTACTTGCATCTAAACCAACCCGGGCGACTTGGCGTGTCCTTGAATATATGTACAATATGAGCTGATGAATACCAGTCTTTTTTTCTGGGAAGCTCTCTGGTTTTGTTATTTGAATTGAGGAAAAGGGAAAGCTGTCAGGAATGAGAGATGATAAAGCAGGTCTGGAAAGAGAAGTGGTGAAAGCAAACACTCTGTGAATGTTCTAGTCCTTCCTTGATTCTGGTCTTAAACTGCCCCTTGATATTTGGATCCTTGAGAAACCCTGGCAATAAATAATGGTGTCAGATTGTTCCATGAGAATCACTGTCTTCTATGTAAGAAGATTAAACTTCAGTACCATTTATATGAGGTTTATCTATAGAGATCATTTAGCTTACAGAATTTGAGCAAAACACTGGTCTTCCACTTCTGAGCAAAGTCTTTAAGAACTATTGTGTGCCTCTACACTTTCTTTTCTCTTTCTGCTACAAGAAAGGCATGTTCCAGGGGTAAGAGGTATGCCTTTACCCAGGTTGTAGAATGAAAGTAGTGTGGAATTGACTCTGTAATAAACTTGTAAAGAACAATCGTTGTTTTAAGGCATTGGGAATTCTGGGATTGTTTTTACCAAAGCTTAATTTCATGGAAACTGACAGGAAAAGCATATATTTTTTTATTACCAATCCATGGCTGTTTGTTAGCAAATAGTAACATATTTATGACATGAGTTTTATTGATCATTGAATGTAAAAGAAAACTTTGCCATGGGAATCTGGAAGTCCTAGTTTATACTCTACATAAATCTATGTCATTATGGTGTCCCTACTGATATTATTATACTGCTTATTATTTTTTCTTATATACACAATATACTGTCAGCAAACTAGATAATCAAGAGATGAGTCCATTTAATTTTTGGATATTTCAGCTTGTAAAATTGAAAGTAAATTGCTTAATATCAGGATTCTATTTTTGTTAATGTTACTATTACAATGAAATGTTATTACTTTGGTTGAATTAGGTCATTTTTAGACCCTCATTTCCTGGTGTATGCATACAACAAATCAGGAGTATTGTATCCAGATTCTTCATTTACAAAGGTAAGTTTTGCTTTTTGCTGTGTATATTTGCAGTTTTTTATATAGCTAAGGTGCCATTGGTGGGAAGAAAAAGGATGCTTTCTACCTCACAGAATTATTGGGCAAACAGATCAGAAACCAAAATATAATGTAACAATTACTATGAAGGCAGATTAAATATAACAACTACTTTTCAGATATGGAATTTGGGAATCCCTTATCCAAAAAGGTTGTTTAAACTATCAGAGGTCTGAGAAAGAAAGTGGGTTAAGGAGCAAAGAATAAGAAACCCCGAAACACAGAGTCATTTTAATTGAGATTTCATAGGACATGAGCAGTGGAGGAAGTGGTGGGAATTGCTTTGTGGAAACACCTTATAGAAAGGGATAGTGAGGTTGCAAAAGCACATTGGTTACAGAATCTGAATAGGTTCACATGTGAGACATGAGTTTGTGTTGTTCCCAAAATGCAGATAGGAGTCAAGAAATTTTAAGTATGTGAGAAAGTTAGCTTTAGTCTGTGAGATGTGTGTGTGTGTGTGTGTGTGTGTGTGTGTGTGTGTGTGTTGTGTGCATGTGTCTGAACAGATGATTGGGAAGAAGTAAATGCAAGTGAAGGATAAGATTCTTCTGCTACATTCCAACTGAGACAGGATGAAAATAAAAATCATTAGTACATTGTCTTTTTCACCACTTGCAATTAGAAAGCAGAACAAAATACATGAGAATCCTATTTTGAGACATTTGACAATAGGCTGATCAGGAAGTTTTTCTGAGAGAAAAGAAAGCCCAGAAGGTGAGTCATATTCAACTTGGCCCTCTGACTGAGGATAAAGTCTTAACCAGAGCATAGGGAGTTGGAGCCAAGCAGAACTCAAAGAATTTGGAGTTCAGTGCTGCTGAAGCAGCTGGAAAGGGCATGACACAGGACCGGAGAAGAGGGGCCATCAGATGTATGATTTTTTATGGGGAGGGGAGTTATGCTTATGTCCCTTACTAAAGATTAGGCTGCCTATGTGCTGGATAAAACTCTACTGAAGGGCAGAGAGTAAAATGGAGATAATACTAACGGTCAAACAGTATTGGGAGATGTTGGATTTTCAGCCCAGAGAGAGTAAGGTGACTTTGCTGACACCTTAGACATTCAGCTGAGACCAGAAAGGCTAATTCTTAGGAGGAAGGACCAAACTCTAGGGTAAGAGATACTCTTATCACTCTAGTTCCCTACCCAAGGCCTAAAACTTAGCAACAAGAGGATTAAGGAAGGTTGCCATTAAATTAATTGCCTTCCAATACAAAATGCAAAACTCTGCAAAGGGTTAAAACGTAGTAGATGAAGGAAATAATGCATATAAGGATAGAAATCAATAAGATAGAAAAATGAAAAAGAATAGAAAAAAAATTTAAGGCCAGAATTTAGTTCTTTAAAAGGACTAACAGCATTAATAACCCCTAGTAAGGCTAAACTAGCACAAAACAAAATTCCATCACTATTAGGAATAAAAGGATATATGATTAGTCATACAGAAAATAAGATGATATTTTGGGGTATTAGGAAAACTTTATGCTAATACATTTTATAGTTTAGATGAAATGGACTGTTTCCTTGAAAAGGACAACTTACCAAAATTGAGGGAAGAAATCATAGAAAATCTCAATCACTTGAAACCTATTTAAAAATTTGAATTTCTAAATAACCACATTCCCACACCAGGTTTAGATGTTTTCACACTTCACCTATTGAGAGATAATTCTGATTGTTTCCAATTTAGCTATTATAAATAATGTTTCTGTGAACATTCTGGGTAGTTCGTTGTGTGGATATAATTTTTTATTTCTCTGGAATACATGTCTGGGAATATGATTGCCAGATCATATGGTAAGTGTAAGTTTATTTTTAAGAAAAAAATTACTAAGCTGTTTTTCAGAACATCTCTACCATTTTACATTTACACTGTCAATGTATGAGAGATAAAGATTGCATTTTTGTCACCTTTGGTATTATCACATTTAAAAAAAATTAGCCATTGTGATAGATGTATAGTGATTATCTCATGTAATTTTGATTTGTATTTTCCTAGTGACCAGTGATGTTGAACATATTTTCATGTACTTATTTGTTGCCTTCTGTCAAATATCTATTAATGTCTTTTACCCATTTTTGAATTGGATTGCTTGGTTTTTACTCTTGATTTTTGAGCAATTTATATATTCTCAATACAGATCTTTTGTCAGATGTGTAGTTTGCCAACATTTATTCCCAGTCTGTAATGTGTCTTTACAGCCTGTTCATAAGGTATCTCATTGGTCAGAAGTTTTTAATGGTGATGAGGGTTAATTTATCAACTTTCCCTTTTTAATGGTGGTTTAACTATCAAGCCTAGAAGCTCCATATATCCCTGGTTCTTGAATATTCTGCTTTTGTTTCCTAAAAGTTTTATAGTTTTATTTACATTTATGTTCACTTAAAAAAATTTTTTTTAACATTTATTTATTTTTGAGACAGAGAGAGAGCATTAACGGGGGAGGGTCAGAGAGAGAGGAAGACACAGAATCCGAAGCAGACTCCAGGCTCTCAGCTGTCAGCACTGAGCCTGATGCTGGGCTTGAACTCACAGACCGCGAGATCATGACCTGAGCTGAAGTCGGATGCTTAACCGACTGAGTCACCCAGGCGCCCCTATGTTCACTTTGTATTGGATTTGAATCAAGTTTCATTCTTTTGACAGAGGTTGTGCATTGAATTGCTCTTGCATCTTTGTGAGGTCAGTGGGACATATTTTTGTGTATATATTTCTGGGTTCTTCATTCTATTCAATTCTTTTATGTGTATATATTTCTGCCACTATCATGCTGTCTTTAGTTTACCTGCATCTTAAACATTTGTGTAAACTATAGTGATTCTTCCCACTTATTCTCATTTTTTAAAGATTTTTAGATTATTCCAGATATTTTGATTTTTCAGATAGACATTTTTTTAATCTTTTATTTATTTTTGAGAGAGAGAGACAGAGCGTGAACAGGGGAGGGGCAGAGAGAGAGGGAGACACAGAATCCGAAGCAGGCTCCAGGCTCTGAACTGTCAGCACCAATGCGGGGCTCGAGCTCACGAACCATGAGATCAAGACCTGAGCCAAAGTTGGATGCTTAACTGACTGAGCCACCCAGGCACCCCAATTTTTCATATAAACTTTAGACAAAACCTGCTATATGTATACAAACGGTGTTGCTAGGATTATGATAGACATTATGTCAAACCTATAGATCAGTTTGGGGGTAGTTGACATCTTTACTATGTTGAGTCTTCCAGTCCATGAATGCAACAAGTCTCTCCACTTATTTGATCTTTTGTTAAGTGTCTTTTATTAGCATTTTGTAATTTTAGCATTCAGATTCTGTATGTAGTTTTTTAGGCTTATACCAAAGTATTTCGTTTTCTTTGATGCAATTGTAAATGCTATTGTATTTCAATTTCAGTTTTTATATATTTGTTATTATCTAGAATTGTATTCTTTTGATTTTCAAACCTACAACCTTGCTGAAGTTACATATTAATTCTATGATGGCTTTTTGTTTTGTTTTCATTTGTTTGGTAGATCTTTGTGATTCTCTAAATAGACCTGTCATTTACAAACATGAATTTTTCTGTTTCATTTTCAATCTATGTGCTTTTATTCTCTGCTTAGCCTTACTGTGCTTGTTACAACTTCCAGTTGTGTTGAATTACAATAGTGAGGGCAGACACCCTCATTTTGCTCCCAATCTTAAGGATAAAATATTTACTCTTTTACCATTAAGGATAATGTTAATTGTAGGGTTGTTTTTAAAACACATTCGTTACAAAGTTGAGGACATTCTCCATTTCTGGTTTGCTAAGATCTCTTTTTTACATCAAAGTATGTGCATTTGATTCAATTAAATGCCTTTTCTGCCTCAGTTGATAAGATCACATAAATCTTTTTCAGCCTGTTGATATGATGGACTGCACTGATTGACTTTCAGATATTGAAAACAGTATCGCATATTTAGAAAAGCTACAACTTGGTCCTGCTATATAATTCTTTTTATTGGTGACTGGGTTTATTTGCTAATAATTTATTGGTTTTGTTGTTGTTAAAGTTCATGAGAAATATTGGTCTGTGATTCTGTGGCTTTCTTGTTTTGTACTGACTGTCTAATTTTTGTATTAGAGTGATACTGGCCTCGTAAAATAAATTGAGAAGTATTACCTTCTCTTCTGTGTTTTGGAAGAAGTTGTTTAAAGTACATGTTCATTCTTAAGATATTTGGTAAAATTCTTTAGTGAAATCCCTGGACATTTATTTATGTGTATGGCGGGAGATTTTTAATTACCATCTCACTTTATTTAATACTTATGGAAATACCTTATCTGTTTCATATGTATTGTTTTGGTGGTTTGTGTTTTTTAAGGAATTGGTCCATTCCATCTCAGGTATGGAATTTATGGGTGTAATTATGTCACAGTCCTTATTATCCTTTTAATGACCACAGAAATGTTTTGGTTGTAACATGATTAATTGCTGTCTTCTCTCTTCTTAACTTTAACAGTCCTGCTAGAGATTTTTCAATTTATTGAATTTATCAGAGAACCAGTTTTTTTCTTGCTTTTTCCATACTATTGTCTTATTTTCAATGTCATAGCATTTACCTCTTATGTTTATTACTTTCTCCCTTATATCTTACTTTGGGTTTATTTTGTGCTTCTTTTCTATTTGTTGGGGAAAACACTTGTATTTCTACGAACTGTGACCTCCTTTGTTTCTATTGCAAGCATTTTAGTGCTAAAATTTCCTGCTCAGCACTGCTTTACTGCACTCTGAAACAATGTGTTGTATTTTTATTTTAATAAGGGTATATGTATTTTTTTTTTTTTAATTTCCTTTGAGGCTTGTTTGACTCATGTATTTTTTAAAAGTGCATTGTTCAGTTTCCAAGTGTTTGGAGATTTTGCCTGTTGTCCTTGTCAACTGATTTCTAGTTTGATTTCATTATGGTTAGAAAATGTACTCTGTATAATTTCAGATCTTTTAAATTGTGAAGGTTTGTTTTATGGTCCAGTATATTATGTGTGTAGGTAAGTGTTCTTAGATACTTATGAAAAAATGTGTATTCCGCTATTGTTGGTGCAGTCTTCCATGAATGTCATATAGATCATTTTGATTGACACTGTTTCAGTTCTGTATTTTTACTGATTTTCTGTCTAGTACTATCAATAACTGAATGGAGTGCATTGAATTATTTATTATTTTGTTTTTCTATCTTCTCTTTTAGCTTATCAGTGTTTGCTTCACATATTTTGAAGCTCTATTGTTCGGTGCCTATACATTTAGGATTGCCATGTCTTCTTGATGGATTAATGCTTTCATGAATATACAGTGAGTCTCCTTGTCCCTAGTAGATTTCTTTGCTAGTAAGTTAACTTTATCTGATATTAATAAAGCCATTCTTTGTCATAGACTCTGGGTCTAGAGTTCTTTCTTGTCCAGCAAGAGAGCGGGACATAGGATTGAAAGCAAGAGATGGCTAATGTCTGGGAAAAGACAAGAGCCCAGATTAAGAGTCCTTGCTCTGTTTTTATTAGGATCAGAAGGCTCACAAACATAATGATGGATGTGCACAAAGGGAAAATGAAACTGTGAACATTAACTCATGGACATGAGGGAAAGGGGGTTTTGAAGATATGCAGAGTTAGGGGTTTGGGTCAATGCAAAACAAAATCCTGGCCCCTGGGCTGTGGGGTGGAAGGATGTTTACAGCAGACATGAGGTACCACCTGTGTTTACCTAAACTGGTCTAGGGGACAAGAAAGACAGAGCAAGTAACCTCAGGGTCAACAAGGCACCTTTCTTTTGTTAATTAGCGCCTCTCTGGGCAACTTCACCCACAGGGGTCTATAGCCCGATTTACCTGTTTACCAAATTTGGTCCTTCCTTCCTGTGAAAGTACTAAGTTTTCTGCTATAGTACTAAGTTGGTGGGCGCTTCTGCCCTGACTACCTAATCTTGTTTATTTCATATACCTATGTTCTATATTGGGGCCTTTGCCCCGTTCTCTCTATACTGGGGCCTCTGCCCCCCCCCCCCCCCGCTTTTATTTATTTAATCTTGTTTACCCAAACTTGGGTGTGAGTGTCCTATTATTCGTAATTCTTTATGCCTTGTTAACCCATCAGTGCAGGCTCAGGGAATTCCTAAGCTTATTCTCTACAATTCTTCTTTGTTTTATAAATATTTTCATTACATAAATCTTCCATCCTTTTAATTTCGGTCTACTTATGTTATTGTTTGAAGTAAATTTCCTATAGAGAATATTTAGTTGGGCCATGGTGGGTTTTTTTTTCTCGCATCTATCCTAGCATCTGGTATTTTATTTGATGTTTCTATACTCATACATTTAAAGTAATTATTTATATGTTAGAGATTTTGTTTGCCATAATGTACATATATTTGTTTTCTATGTTTCTCATTTCTTTGTTCCTCTCTTATTGCCTTCTTCTGCATTACTTGAACATTTTTAGGATTACATTGTGATTTATTTGTAGGGTTTTAAAGTATTTTCCTTATTACAATTTCCTTTTTTTTCTTTTTTTTCTTTTTTATTAAAAATTTTTTTAAATGTTTATTTATATTTGACAGAGAGAGAGAGAGACAGAGACAGAGACAGAGCATGAGTGGGGGAGGGACAGAGAGAGAGGGAGACACAGAATCTGAAACAGGCTCCAGGCTCTGAGCTGTCAGCACAGAGCCCGACACGGGGCTTGAACTCAGGGACAGGGAGATCATGACCTGAGCCAAAGGCAGACACTCAGCCGACTGAGCCACCCAGGTGCCCCAACAACTTTCTTAATATTTGCTCTAGATATTACAATATACATATATAACTTATAATAGTCTACTATTGTGGAATTTTTACTACTTCAAGTGAATTATCAAAAATTATTTCTATGTAGGTTCCTTTAACCTCTGCATTTTTAAGTTATAATTGCCTAAATATCCCTATCTGTATCTTAAGTCACATGATATTGTATGATTTTGCTTCAACTACTAAATATGATTTAAGAAACTCATGAGGGAAACGATAGTCCACTATACTTACTGCTATTTTTATCTATTCTCGTTTTCTAGATTCTTGAATTCCATGTCTTTTTGTGATATTAGCTTTCACTTTTGGAATTTCTTTCTGATATTCTTTAAGGGTATGTGTGCTAGTAATAAAGTCTCCTGGTTTTCTTTTGTCTGAGAAAGACTCTCTTTTTCCTTCATTCTTAAAGGATAAATTTTCCAGATACATAGAGTTCATGTTTGACTGTACTTTTCTTTTTCTTTCTTTCTTTCTTTCTTTCTTTCTTTCTTTCTTTCTTTCTTTTTCTTTTCTTTTTTTTTGATGTACTTTTTTTTAGCACTTGAAAATTGCTGTAGTGTTTCTTTATAGCCTCATTACTTCAGATGTGAAATCTGCTGTCATTCAAATTGGTGTTCCCCTATAGGTTATGTGACATTGCTCTCTGGTTACTTTGAAGATACTTTTATTGGTTTTGTTAATTGTTAATTGTGATCTTTTGTTCCTGTGAGTTATTTTGGGTCCATTCCCTTTGCAGTTTGCTCATCTCACGGAACCCAAATGTTTATGGCATTTGTTAAAATTGTGAAAGTTTCAGCCGTATTTCTTTTTCTTAATTTTTATTTATATTGGGCACCTGGGTGGCTCAGTCGGTTAAGCGTCCAATTTTGGCTCAGGTCATGATGTCATAGTTTGTGAGTTCAAGCCCCGGGTCGAGTTCTGTGCTGACAGCTCAGAGCCTGGAGCCTGCTTCAGATTCTGTGTGTCTCTCTCTCTCTCTCCGCCCTCCCCAGCTTGCACACTGTCTCTCTCTTTCTCTCGCAAAAATAAATAAACATTAACAAAATTTATATATATTTTTGTGTGGCAAAAATACTTAACATGAGTTCTAAGCTCTTAACAAATCTTATGTATACATTACATTATTATTGAGCATAAGTATGATGTTTTATAGAAGCCACTAGAATTTATTCATCTTGCTTGACTGAAACTTTTTTTTTAAGTTTATTTACATATTTTTAGAGAGAGAGCGAGAGTGTGCAAGTTGGGGAGGGACAGAGAGAGAGAGAGAGAGAGGGAGAGAAAATCCCAAGCAGGCTCTGTGCTGTCAGTGTAGAGCCCTGATGAACTGTGAGATCATGACCTGAGCTTAGATCAAGAGTTGGACACTTAACCTACTGAGCCACCCAGGGACCCCTTGACTGAAACTTTCACTACTTAGTAAGTGTCCATTTCAACATTTCCCCAGTCCCTGGAAAGCACCATTTCAGTCTTTGGAGATATGAATTTGGATGTTTTAAATATTTCACATAAAAGGACTCATAATATTTGTCTTCCTGTAACTGGCTTATTTCACTTAGCATAATGTCCTTGAGGTCCATACATTTTGCATATATTGCAGAATTTAATTTAAGGCTGAATATTATTCCATTAAATGTATATATCACATTTTTTAACTCTACCTATCTATTGGTGGACCTTTAGGTAGTTTCCACATCTTGTCTCTTTTGGATAGTGCTGCAACGAACACAGGAATATCAATAGCTCCTCATGATCCTATTTTCAGTTCTTTTGAATAACTACACAGAAATGACATCACTGGATCGTATGCTAATTCTACTTTTAATTTTAAAAATTTTTAATGTTTATTTTTGAAGGGGGGTGGGCAGAGAGAAAGGAAGACACAGAATCTGAAGCAGGCTCCAGGCTCTGAGCTGTCAGCACAGAGCCTGATGCAGGGCTCGAACTCAAGAAATGTGAGATCGTGACCTGAGCTTAAGTCAGACACTTAACTGGCTGAGCCACCCAGGCTCCCCTCTACCTTTAATTTTTAGAGGAACTTTCACTCAGTTTTCTATAGCAACTTGCACCATATAATATTCTCACTAATGGTGTACAACAGTTCCAGTTTCTCTACATTTGCCAAGTCTTGTCTATTTTTATATGATCATCGCCATCCTAACAGGTGTGAGATGTTATCTCATTGTAGTGTTGGCTTGCATTTCCCTAATAACCAGGGTTGGGTATATTTTCATATACCTGTTGGCCATTTGTATATCTTCTTTGGGAAATGTCTGTTCAACAATTTTAACAATGTTAAGTCTTTCAATCCATGGACATGGAATGTCTTTCCATTTGTTTGTGTCTTGTTTAATTTCTTTCATCAATACTTTGTAATTTTCAGAGTACAAGTATTTAACCTTAAATTTATCCCTAGGTATTTTATTGGCGTGTGTGTGTGTGTGTGTGTGTGTGTGTGTGTGTGATTTCAAATGGGGTTATTTTCTTAATTTTCCTTTTAGATAAGGAAGGTTTTATTTTCATTTTATTTTTTTGTATGTTGATCTTGTGTCCTGCAACTTTACTGAATTTCTTTTGTGTGTGTATGTAAAATCTTTAGGTTTTCTACGTATGAGATCACGTCATCAAACAAATACAATTTTTCTTCTTCCTTTCTGCTTGAATGCCTTTTATTTCATTTTCTTATCTAATTGCTCTGGCTAGAACTTGCTGTCCTACATTGAATAGAACTGGTGAGATTGGGCATCCTTGCTTTGTTCCTGATCTAAGAGGAAAAGCTTTCAGTTTTTCACTGTTGAATACAATGTTATTTTCATAAATAACATTTCATAAATAGCCTTTTATTATTTTGAGGTAATTTCCTTCTATTCCTAGTTTGTTGAGAGTTGTTATGAAAGTATGTTGAATTTTGCAAATTCTTTCTCTATTATTCAGATGATCATGTGATTTTTATCCTCTACAATGTTAATGTGGTTTATCAAATTAATTGATTTTTGTGCATTAAACTATGCTAGCACTGCAGGGATAATCTAACTTGGTCTTGATGTAAAATAATTTTACATTTTTTGGATTACATTGGATTTGGTTTACTGGTATTTTGTTGAGAATTTGCGTCTGTATTCATGAGGGCTTTTGACTTGTAGTTTTCTTGTGGACTGTGTATATGGCTTTTAAATCAGTGTAATGATGGCCTCGTAAAATAGTTTGGAAATGTTCCCTCCTGTTTAACGTTTTTTGGGACAGTGTGGGAAAGATTGTTGTAATTCTTACTTAGGTGTTTGGGAGAGTTCATCAGTGATGTCATTTGGTTTTAGGCTTCTCTTTGTTATGAAGTTTTGATTACTGATTAGAGCCCATACTGGTTGTAGGTTTGTTCAGATTTTCTGTTTCTTCGTGATTCGGTTTTGGTAGGTCATATGTTTCTAAGAATGTGCCCATTTTCTATGATATCCAGTTGTTGGTGTATAATTATTAATAGTATTCTCTTTTGATCTTTGCTTTCATATCTGATTTTATTTATTTGTGTCTTCTCTCTTTTCTTAATCTACCTGGGGGTTTGTCAATTTTGTTTATCAAGTTGTTCAAAGAAACAACTCTTAGTTTCATGATTTTTTTCTATTGTTTTCTTAATTTTTTACTTTTTATTTTCTTTATTTTTTCTCTGACCTTTGTTATTTCTCTCTTCTGATACTTTGGCCTTAGTTTATTCTTCTATTTTCAGTTCTTTGATGTGTGAAGTTAGTTTATGGATTTGAGATCTTCTTTTTCTTCAAGTATGTGTTTACCGACACATAGATCAATGGATCACATAGATTACAGACACCTAGATCAATGGAGCAAAATGGAGAACACAGAAATAAACCCACAATTATATGGCCAATTAATCAATGACCACAGAGGCAAGAATACACAATGGGGAAAAGACAATCTGTTCTTTAAATATCTGGTAGAATTCTCCTGGGAAGCCATCTGACCCTGGACATTTCTATGTTGGGAGGTTTTTACTTACTGATTAAATTTCTTTACTGCTTATAGGTCTGTTCAAATTTTCTATTTCTTCCTGTTTCAGCTTTGGTAGTTTGTATATTTCTAGGGACTTACCCATTTCTTCCAAAGAGCCCAGTTTGTTGGCATATAAATTTTCATAATATTCTCTTATGATTGATTGTATTTCTGTGGTGTTGGTTGTGATCTCTTCTCTTTCATTCATGATTTTAATTATCTGAGTCCTCTTTTTTTTTTTTTCATACGTCTGGCTAGGGGTTTACCAATTTCATAAATTCTTTACAAGAAACAGCTCTTAGTTTTGTTGATCTATTCTACTAGGTTTATGTTTCTATATCATTTATTTCATCTCTAATTTTTATTATTTCCATTTTTCTCCTGGCTTTATGCTTTATTTGCTCTTCCTTTTCTTGTATAAGGTTAGGTTAACAATTTGGACTTTTCTTTTTTCCTGTTATAGGCCTGTACTGCAATCTACTTTGCTCTTAGGACACCTTTGTTGTATATCAAAGGGTTTGGACTGTCATGTTTCCATTTTCATTTGCTTCCATGTATTTTTTTTAAATTTTTTTTAATGTGTATTTATTTTTGAGACAGAGAGAGACAGAGCATGAATGGGGGAGGGGCAGAGAGAGAGAGGGAGACACAGAATCAGAAGCAGGCTCCAGGCTCTGAGCCATCAGCCCAGAGCCCGACGCGGGGCTTGAACTCATGGACTGCGAGATCGTGACCCGAGCTGAAGTCAGACGCTTAACCGACTGAGCCACCCAGGTGCCCCTGCTTCCATGTATTTCTTAATTTCTTCTTTAATTTCCTGGTTAACCCATTAATTCTTTAGTATGATGCTCTTTGACCTCAATGTATTCCTGTTCTTTCTGAATTTTTTCTTGTGGTTGACTTCAAGTTTAATAGCATTGTGGTTGGAAAATATGCATGGTATGATTCCAGTCTTTTTGTAGATGTTGAGTGCTGATTTGTGACCCAGTACATGATCTATTCTGGAGAATGTTCCATGTGTACTTGAAAAAAATGTATATTCTGCTGCTTTAGAATGAAATGTTCTGGGGGCACCTGGGTGGCTCAGTTGGTTAAGTGTCCGACTTCAGCTCAGGTCGTGATCTCACAGTTAGTGGGTTCGAGCCCAGTGTTGGACTCTGCTGACAGCTCAGAGCCTGGAGCCTGCCTCTGATTCTGTGTCTCCTCTCTCTCTGCCCCTCCCCAGCTCTCTCTCTCTCTCAAATAATAAACATTAAAAAAATTTAGAATGGAATGTTCTGAATATATATGTGGAGTCCATCTGGTCAAATTTATTATTCAAAGCATTGTTTCCTCGTTGATTTTCTGCTTAGATGATCTGTCCATTTCTGTAGGTGGAGTGTTAAAGTCCCCTACTATTATTTTATTATTATCAATGAGTCTCTTTTTGTTTGTCATTATTTGATTTCTATATTTGGGTACTTTCTAGTTTAGGGCATAAATATATACAATTGTTAGATCTTCCTGATGGATAGATTTCTTAACTATGATATAGTGCCCTTCTTCATCTCTTGTTACAGATTCAACTTAAAATCTAGTTTGTCTGATATAAGTATGGCTACTCTAGATTTCTTTTAGTGTCCGTTAGCATGACGGACATCATGGTCGCATCCCTTCAATTTCAATCTGCAGGTGTCTTTAGGTCTAAAATGAGTCTCTTGTAGACAACATATAGATGGTTATTTTTTATCCATTCACATACCCTATAGCTTTTATTGGAGCATTTAGTCCATTTACATTCAGAGTGATTATTGATAGATATAAATTTAGCGCCATCGTGTTACCTGTAAAGTTGGTGTTTCTGGTGATGTCCTCCGTTCGTCTACTCTTTGTTGCTTTTGATCTTTCTTTCCCACACAAAGAGTCCCCCTTCAATATTTCTTGCAGATCTAGTTTAATGGTGACAAACTCCTTTAGTTTTTATTTATCTGGGAAACTATTCTCTCTCCTTCTATTCCGAATGACCACCTTGTGGAATATAGTATTCTTGGCTGAAGATTTTCCCATTCAGCATGTTGAATACATCTTGTCACTCCTTTCTGGCCTGCCATGTTTCTGTGGATAGATCTGCTATGAACCTGATATGTTTTCCCTTGTAGGTTAAGGACTTTTTTTTTTAACCTTGCTGCTTTCAGGATTCTTTCCTTGTCTGTGTATTTTGTTAATTTGACTATGATATATCTTGGTGTGGGCTAGCTTTTATTGAATTTGATGGGAGTTCTCTGTGCCTCTTGAATTTTGATGTCCATTTTCTTCCCAAGATTAGGTAGATTTTGAGCTATTATTTGCTTCTGCCCTCTTTCCCTCTCTTTTTGTGGGACTCCTATGATACGAATATTATTATATTTTAAGGAGACACTGAGTTCCCTAAGTCTACATTAGTGATCCAATAATTTTCTTTCCCTCTTGTTTACAGCTTTATGATTTTCCATCATTTTATCTTCTATATCACTGAATTGTTCTTCTGCTCTCTGCTTCATCCATCCTCATTGTCATTGTATCTAGTCAGTTTTGCACGCAGTTGTAGTATTTTTTATTTTGGCCTGACTAAGTTTAGTTCTTTTATCTCTGCAGTAGGGGATTCTCTACAGTCTTCTATGCTTTTCTCAAGCCCAGCTAATATCCTTATTACTATTTTTTTGTTTTTTGTTTTTTTGTTTTTGTTTGTTTTTAATTCTGGTTCAGGCATTTTACGTATATCAGTCTTGATTAAATCCCTGGCCATTACATCTTCCTGTTCTTTTTTGGGGGGTCACTTCCTCCATCTTGTCATTTTTTCTAGGTCATTGTTTTTTTTTGGTAGTTGTTAGGAAAGCCTGTTACATTCCTGCTTCTGAGAGTAGTGGCTATATTAAGAAGAGGTCCAATACTTTCTTGGGTCTGGTGCTTCAGGAGGTGTTTCAGAGTGTGCACTCTGCTGTTGTGTTTTGGTTGCTCCTTCCCTTAGGTCAATCCTCTGCAGAGTTTCTCCTTGCCTGCAGTAGGGGTGTTTGGACCTCGTCCACTGTGTGGCAAGTTTTAAGTAGGTGTGTTTGGTCTGCTTGTTAAAAGAAGCTAGATTCTATTCCCCCTAGAGCTGAAGCTTTGCAGCATTCTATGTTTAGTAGACTTGGTGTGTGCAAGGTGTTTGTGTGGGTCTTCTGGGAGAGATACGCAGACTTGCCCTAGTAGACATGTGCCTGCAGGGTGCAGTGGGGTGGGGCTTGGTGTAAGGAGGCTATGGCTTCCACTTTGGGATGCTGTGTTGCTCGTTGACCTGGTCAGTGCTATTGGATGTGGGGGAAATGGCTTCACTCTACTCTTTAGTTTCTGGAGTGGGTAGTTTGTGCCTGCCAGTCTTCAGGAAGCCCTCATAGAAGAGCAAACAATCACCCCTCATGTGTCCCTGGCCTCTGTCAGATCCTTGTCTTTACCCTGTCTGTGTCTGAGCTGTATGCCTGCCAGGTGGCACAGTATTCCTGTGATTTATCTCAGGTGTGTATCTGGTTTTTAAAACTTTGCATTTGGGGGAACTATGTGGCACAGTTCCACACTGATCTCTTGGGAGGGTCTCACCACACTGTGCTAGTTTACCCTTGTGCTAGTTTACCCCATAAAGGGAGTTGCATGACCATGCAGTGGTTTAGAATTTATGGTAAAGCATGACAAAAAGCTGGCACCAGGGTTTGCTGCTTTCAGCTGATGTCTCTGTTCCTGTACTACTCAATAGAACAGTACTTTGACACTGCCAGTTCTTTTGTCCCCAGAGAGGCAGTGCCACCCCTCCTAAATGCACTCCAAGAAGGGGAACTGTTTCTCCCTATGTGACCCAGGGATCCTCAGACCATGCTTTCCCTTCCAGGTCTCTGTCTTCCATCCCCACTGGAGCACTACTAAGCCTCTTAGGCATGACCCCAGTGATTTCAGGGACTTCTAATACTTCAGACTTTGTACTCTACTGTTTATATAAGCTTGTGGCTGGCATTCAGCCCTTCTCCCTATCCTAGTCAGTGGTTTTGGGGAAGAATTTTTCTTGTGCAGTCGCCTATGTGTGCTTTCTTTCCTCCCGTCCCCTCCCGTCTCCTCCCTTTCCATCCCCTCCCCTCCCCTCCCCTGTCCTATCCCGTCCTGTGATCAGGGCTCTCCCCTTTGCCACACCTGCTGTTCTTTTCTCCCCCAAATCAACTCTTTGCAGTTCCTACCTTCCACGATGTGGCTGTTTTTCTCCCTTTAGATGTTGAGTTTGTTCTCTCAATTTGAGTTCTTGGGTGTTCAGAATGGGTGTGTTTGAGGTATGAGGCAAGTTTAGGGTCCCCTTTCTCCAGGATCTCAATTCCTTCCTCTGTTTGGTACTTTTAAAAAATATTTTCTGTCTCTGAAAATTGTAATTGAAATTGTGAATTTGTTCATGCATTGTCCTCTTGACCTCAGTGAACATTTTAAATTCTCTGTGAGGTAAATTACTTAATTTTATTTAATTAGCATCCATTTCTGGAGATACCTTTTTCCTTTATTTGAAATGTCTTTTCCTGATTACTCATTTATTTGACTCTCTGTTTTGGTATCTGCTCATTAGACAAAAGTAGTTGCTTTGCCCAATCTTCACTGATAGGCCTTGTACAGAAAAGTATCTCAACAAGTCACCCTGTCCAATCATTTGGGGGGCCTCTACCAACTCTTCTTCTCTCCAGGGGGAAACATGCATCTGTGCTTTTTCCTGCTCTGTGTTGATCAGGAGAGAGGATTAGTAGCATCTACCCTCACAAGCTGCCGCCTCTATTCTCATCCAAGCAACTATATTGTGCTTGGCCCATCTGTGTTCCAGGATTGGTGAGAAAGATGCCAGTTCTTTTGGCAGTTTTGGTGAAGTAGGGAAACTACATGTGTGGATCAACTTTTTCCTTCCTCAAGGAGAAGCAGAGCTGGCATCTTTTTGTCCACTTATTCTGTGCTTAGTGGGGACATGGGGGAGAAACCCATGGTGTCTACTAGCCCAAGTCTCTATCTCCATTGTTGCCTGGATGGCCAGATTGTGCTGAACCTATTAGAGCTCCAAGACCGGTGAAATGGGTTCTAGTTCTTTAGGTAGCCCCTTCAGAAAAATTGGGACTCTAGACATGAGGACAAACCTGTTTCATGCTTTGGGTTAGGCTGGGAGCTAGAGGGCCGTTTTGTGATCATATAGCAGTGCTCTGGGGCAGTATCCCTATTGAAAGGGTATACCAAATCTCTATATTGGCTTTGGTGAGTCTGATTTTGCATTTTCCCAGAGTGTGCCCCTACACACTTTTTAATTAGTTTAATTGGCCTTTTAATTAGTTTCAGATTTCTTATAAAAGAAATTTGTCTGTGAATTGTTGCTGAATTCATTTGTTTTTGAAGGGGTGGGGGTGGGGGTCGAAGTTTTCCTACTCTGCCATCTTCCTGACCAGAATTTTAGCTTTTATTTCTTTGAATACTTTTCAGCCCTATATTCTTTCTGTTCTTTTCCTCAGATTCTGATATTTATTTTAGATCTTTTGTTATCGTTCCACGGGTTCTTGGGGCTCTGTTTATTTTCTTAGTTCGTTTGTCTCTGTTATATATATTGAGTAAATTCTATTGATCTCAAGTTCACTGATTCTATCCCTTGCCATCTCCACTTTACTTATCAATCTATCAAATATGTTTTTTGTAGATTTGTTTATTCTATTTTTTAGTTCTAATTTTTTTATCTGTTTTTATGGCTTCCATTTATTTTCTGATATTTTCTGTTCTTTAATTTTTTTCAAGATTATTTGTAATTGTTTACTGAAGCAATACTATCACAGCTACTTTAAAATCTTCATTAGTTCCAACATGTGGCTTATCTCAATATTGTTATCAGTTGGTTTTCTTTTCCCATTGTTGTGATTTTTATGGTTCTTGATGTAATGTGTGATTTTTGGTTGTGTCCTTGACATTCAAATCTATTGTTAAGAGACAGTAACTCAAGTTTAGATTTGGTGTGATTTGTTGTGCCAATGACAATTTCACTTTTAAGGTGCTTTTAATGTTACTCTATTGTGATTCAGAAGCTCCTACTGGATCTCTGCTGATACAGCCTATAGTGGTAAAAGGTACTTTCCTGGGCCACTTTGTATTACTAGGTGGGGTTGGGTGATGAAGGTCCCATGGGATAGAGAGCATTTACTCTGGCTCTTCTCTAGCACTGTCAGTGCACTTCTCACTCTGATAGTGCCCCTGGGTGAGGAAAGTTCCTATCTGGAAATTCTTGTCCTTTGTGTTGGGGGTGTTGAGAATTATTTCATGAGGCTCATTTTCTCCCACTGGTACAAAGCCAGGAGCTACAGAGACTGAATTGCTTTCTGCTGCTGGGTAGAGGATTTGGACATGGTTTGTATTCCACCTTTTTGTAAGGGCTTGTAGCATAGTCTGTTGGAACTAGTGCAGACAGAGGTGGCTGCTGCTGTTCCTTAGCATGGGGCAGGGTATGCCCTGCCACTGTCAGTGGGTGGGGAATAGGAGTTAAGCCTAGTTTTGAGAAAAAGTGAATGGTTACTGATGGACATGTATATCTGGGAGCTAATAACATATAAACAAATTTATGGTAGAGAATGTGATGATACTTTTCATTGCACAACATTAACAAAGGAACAGGATTGACTCTAGTTATCACTAGATTTTTAAGGGAAGAAAAGGGAATATTCACTGAATGAAAATATTAGGGGAGATCCTGGGAAGACTAATGCTGTGAACATCTAGAGGGAGAAGAGCTTGAACTAGTGATGGTGAGCTATATAGATTAAATAATATGGTGAAATATTAAAGAGAAATAAAACTGAGGAAATCTCAGTTAACATGATTTTGGGTAACTTGGAAAAAAGAAGTGAAATGTTCACATTTAAAGTCACATTGATGCTGCTAATTACATTAAATTAACAGCTATAGATTATACATTCAAGAAATGTCAAATATACGCAAATTAAAAAATCTAAATAACCTGACAAAAAGAGAAAAGCTCCAGCTGAATCATTAAAAATAATACTGTAAAAACTAAGATCATGACACAGAATCAAGATTAAAAATACAATGATCATATTTGAAAGAATAAAAGCTTACAAGTTAGAAAAAAACAAGAAAAAATGTGGCTGAGAAAGAAAAGACACAGATAAGAAAGTTATTCATCAAAAATTAAATATTCTAGCAATAAGTTATTTTGGGGGAAGACAGAAGTAATGATTATTTATAATCTAAAGAGGGTTAAAAGAGATTGTGCATAGATAACAAGGAAATGGAATGCCTGGTAAATAATATTATGGTGATGACTAAATCTGAATGTTTGATGATGTCTAGGACATAAGGTAAACCTAAAACTTTATTTACAAATCACTCATGAATGTATCTTCATATGCTTCTGTTTAGGGCCATTGCTTTTATCAAGGATATACCGCAGAGATTCCAAAATCAGTTGTGACACTTAGCACTTGTTCTGGACTCAGGTACTGGCATATTCCAGAGATGTACATGATTGACAATCTTGTGTGATCCTTTAATTTTTAGAAACATCTTAAAGGATAGAGTGAAGGCAAAGAAAATAGACTTTGATTGTGTTTCTGCTGATATACTTTCTTTTCTCCCCCTCTCTTATCATTTTTCCTTTTCTCCTTGTCTCTGTCCCAGGCTGCAGTCTTAAAATTTATGCAGGAACCACCCCCACCCCCAGTATGAAGAATATTCACATTCCTCAGCCACACTAAAACCACAATGAATCCTAAATGGCATAGTAGACAGAAAAGGTATAAAATAAGGCTTGAAAGTCTGTCCATGTAAGAAGGGATGATTCTTAGACATCAGACTGCAAAGACAACTGTTAAATTTCTATAAAATGTTATTTAATGGTGATTTACATTTCTTAGTGGGGAGTCTATATTATCTTTTTATTTCTTTTTTGTGTGTTTAAATATCTAGGGGATTATTGCAGTTGGAGAATGTCAGTTACGGCATTGAACCATTGGAATCTGCAGTTGCATATGAGCATATGCTTTATCTAATAAATAATGATAAAGTTGATTTTTCTCCCTTACAAGAAAATTATTCTATCACCCAATTGGCAGATCAATCCTACAGGATTCTTGTGAAATCAGAAGTAAGTAACCCCTTTTATGAAATCTTCATTGTGTTACTTCTAGTAAATTTATTCATGCTGGGAATTGACTATATTAAAACCTTCTGTTGTAAGATATTTATTTTTAAATATATTTTGATGTTTAGTCAGATAATATTTACAAACTGTAATAGGTATAAACACACATAATTTAAAAATCAAAGTACTCACATTTCCTTAATTGAAAGTGTACTTCATGCATATAAAAATAGTTTCATTGTCACTGAATTTGCATACTACTAATATAATGATGTCCAAATCTGCTGATTATTAATTTGTCTGCATTTTTCTTACCAACACATTTTTCTTCATTTTTATTAAAAAATTAAAATTAGAACAGAGGGAAAAAAATTGCCCCAAAGGTCATCATCTCAAAATAGTGCTAGAAGTTTGGATTATCTGTTCTAATTATTTTTATATCTCTAGTTATAAATGTAGATTTATAAATATATAGATAATTTTTAAACAAAAAATTATATAACCACAAATGCTTTGAAATTTCCCTTTTGCTATCAAAAGGAAAATACACATTATATTACATTTATTATTATTTACAATCAAATAATATTTGGGTTAGCATCTATTAAAATATTAAACATATGCATATGTAAAGATAATAAGAATGGGCCCTCATGTTATTTTCTAAAGATAAATGCAGTTGTGGAATCCATTATCATCATTTTGATGTATGCTATTTTATAGTTTTCATATATATGCATAAACTTGAAATGTATATATTTTATAAAATTATGCCATTTTTGCATATTTATATTTTTATATTAAGTAATCCATCCGCATGAGTTTACAATAGTTTTGAACAATTACACTTTCATTATAAATGCTCACATTTAAGGTAGGCATATTTCCAAAGGCTTTTTCATGTGTGTGTGTGTTTGTGTGTGTATATGCATATATATATATATATACATATATATACGCATATATTTGTATATATAGGATATATATGTATATATCCTAACTTTTCATATATATATATATGTATATATAGGGTTTATATAGGATATATATGTGTATATCCTAACTTTACATATATATGTACTTTTTGTATATATATATATATGTATATGTATACTTTTCATATATATATTCTTTTCATATATATGTATATACTTTATATATATATATGTAAATATATATATATGTGTGTGTGTGTGTGTGTGTACATGTCTGTGTGTATATACATCCTAACTTCCTCCTTAAGAATGTTTATACAACTTTACTTTTATCATCATGGTTAAATAAATAAATCTCTATCCACATATTCTCATCATAATTGGATATCACACTGAAGACAAGCAAAACAAAATAGTTACAAATGAAACCTGAACTGAATTTATAAGGAACTCCATCTCCCTGTTGCCTTAATTTGCTTTTGTTTATTTTGACAAAGTTAGTAGTATGAATACAGATTGATAAAACTGTACTTCCAGAAACCTAAAAAGTGATGAAGTATAAACATATATAGAGATGAAAATTTCATTTTTAGTGAAACTAAGAAATGACCCCAAACTTTATGCTAGCTCTGGAAACTGTCTGCATGTTGTAATACAACATTAGACACAATTAAGACAATTTTCACCACTGAAATAGAGCACTATCACATATGTAAATTGGAAAGCTTTAAAAGATTCCATGAATACTTTTCTGCGGCAGAAGAAGAACCTGAAGGGATGGACATAACTTTGGAAAAGACAAATAACAACACTTGAAGCCATCAACCACTTGACAGAGATTAGACAAGATAGAGTCCCAGCTCTAACATACAGTCCCAGCTGCCTCGGCTTGAATTCGAAGTCTGTTAGTTTTAGCCACAAGAACTTGGGAAAGTAACATAACCTTTATGTGTTTAAATTTTCTTATCTGTAAAAAAAAAATAAAAGTAAACATAATACCTAGCTCATACAGTTATTTCAAAGACTAACTTTATAAATGGAAATTACTTAGCATAGTGTGTGGACAAATAAAAAAGTGATCAATAAATATTATTGTTACTGCTATTCATATTTGCTCACAATATTTTCTAATGTAGTGGACAAGGTAATTGGGGGTAATTATATAAAACTTGGGTACAGAACAAATGTAATGGTCAAGTAAAATAGAGACAAATTTCAGAACTTCAGAAGAAACCAGGGATATCATTGCAGGATTGGAGATAAGTGATTAATTGTTATGTGTTTGTGAAATTTATATCTTTCATGAAGTAACTCAATTGCTTTTTATCCTGAATTTGATAGGCTTAGATCTATAGGTTTAGTTAAGTTTGTTTTCACATGACTAGTGCTTTTACAAGCACAGATATACAAAATAACTATCTTCAATATATCAGATTTTAAAAAGGAACAGAAAATAATATAAAACCTTATGTTTTAGGTATATTTTTATATTTTTGAAAGTAAACAGAAATGAACTCATAAACAAGGTAAATACCTTCACTATAACCAGAGTTGAAAAGTAGAACAAAAACCAAACAATATGGTAAACAGCTTATTTGTTAAAAGCATTTTGGGCACATGCTTTTACCCCTGTTCCTTCCTTAAACCCCCCCTACAATTAAAAGTGATTTTTTAAAATGACAAAAAGACATACAAACACAAAAAGAACAGGAAAGGAATAATAATCAAAATTGAATAGCTCATTTAAAAATCTAAATCCTTGAGGCACCTGGGTGGCTCAGTTGAGTAAACATCCTACTTCAGCTTAAGTCATAATCTCAACGTTCTGGGTTCCCATGTCCAACTTTGTGCTGACAGCGTGGAGCCTGCTTCGGATTCTCTGTCTCCTTCTCTCTCTGCCCCTCCTCCACTAGCATGCATGCTCTTTCAAAAATAAACACACATTAAAAAAAAATCTTAAGGGCGCCCAGGTGGCTCAGTCGGTTGAGCATCCGACTTCGGTTCAGGTCATGATCTCACAGTTCGTGAGTTTGAGCCCTGCGTCAGCACAGAGCTGACAGCTCAGAACCTGGAGCTTGCTTCAGATTCTGTGTCTTTCTCTTTGCCCCATCTCCACTCATGCTCTGTCTCGCTCTGTCTTAAAAATAAATAAAACATTAAAAATAAATAAATAAATATCAATCCTAAACAGGTAAATTTTAGGATTATAAATTACCGGATAGGCTATAGAAAACTTGAAATATACAGCAGTACTTAAAAAAAAAGGTTTATTTATTTATTTTTGAGAGAGTGAGAGAACATGAGCAGGGGAGGGGCAGAGAGGGAGAGAGAGAAGAGAGAATCCCAAGTAAGCTCCATGCTGTCAGTGCAGAACCCGATGTGGGGCTTGATCTCGTGGACCATGAGATCATAACCTGAGCCAAAATAAAGAGTCGGACGCTTAACTGACTGAGCCATCTAGGTACCCCCAATAATGAATATAGGCATCTTGGCCCCCAAATCACCTATAAAAGTAGAGAAACAGACTGACTTTAGCCTTAGCCAAATGAAGTGCTTATAAGATAGTGCAGTGTATATCTAGGATGTATAGAGTGACTTCTCTGGAAGGTATAAAAATCCCAACAATTTTTGTCTAGTCAAGTTGCCATTATAGTATAAAAGCATTCATACTTTTTCAAGAATTTTAAGACTATAATATCTATGTGACTTTGAGGAAATATGGCTTAAATCAGTACAGCAATACAAGAATGAAACAATTTAACAGATTTATGTAGAAAACCACAGGACGGTATCAGTAGTTCCAGAAATATCATTTGGCCAAATTCAACACCCATTCATGATAAACTAGGGAGTAGAAAACTTCCTTGATCTGTTTGTGCCCCCTCACATGAGCAAACAATAGGAAGACAGCTATCTGCAAGCTAGGAAGAGTGTTTGTTGTTTAAGCAACCTCCTCTGGTATATTTGTTAAGAACCTGAACTGACTAAAACAGCCTATAAGATTAGGAATAATGCGAGACTGTCTGCCCTCACTATTTCCAGCCACTTTTTTCCCTAGAGTTACTAGAGAGTGCAACAGGAGAAAGAATGATAAAGGACATACGTTTTTGAAAGAAAAAAAAATTCTCTTTTTTTAAGTGACTTAACTCCATACATAGAAAATACTAAAGAATCTCCACCAAAGCTATCAGGACTAATAAGAGAGTCTGGGAGCGCCTGCGTGGCTCAGTTAGTTGATCGCCCGACTCTTGATTTTGGCTCAGGTCATGATCTCATGGTTCTTGAGTTCAGGCCCCACATTGGGCTCTGCACTGACAGTGCGAAGCCTGCTTGGGACTCTTTCTCCCTCTCTCTGCCCCTCCCCCACTCATGTGCCTGTGTGTGCATGCGCTGTCTCTCATAATAAATAAGTAAACTTTTTTAAAAAAGAGAGTCTAGCAAAGTCACAGGAAAGAAAGAAATTGATGTTGTTGTTTATTTTCTTCAAATTGATCTGTAAATTCAGTGTAATCCCAATCAAAATTTCAGAAAACATTTTTGTGGAAATTGGTTCTCAAATGCATAAGAAGAGATTACAAGTAACCTAGAATAATCACACAGTTTTAAACAGAACAAGATGAAAGACTTAACATTACTTTTTCTTAAAGGGCCAGAGTGTAAATGTGTTAGGTTTGTGGGGAAGATGGTTTGTTGCAAGTTATAACACTGAGCGTTTTAGCAAGAAAACAGCGTCTATAGAGGATATATAAACAAATGGGTATGCCTAGGTTACAATAAAACATACATATTTTTTTGTAAAACAGGTGGCTGTATCTCGGGCCATAGTTTGCTGACCCCTGGTATAGAGGTGCATATTGTGTTAGTGATATAAATGTAGGTATATAGATCAGTAGATCAGAATAGATCAGAAATAGACCCACATGCTATTGGCTGATTGATTTTCCACAAGGGTGGTAAGGACTCTGAAAAATAAAGAATACTCCCTCCAACAAGCAGTGCTAAAAGACTGGATATTCACATGAAATAAAATGAATTTTGGCCCCTATTCAGAAAAATTGAATTAAAGCATAGACTTAATTAAAAGTCAAAGCTAAACATAAAATTTCTGGTAGGGAATTTAGGTGAAACTAAATTAATGAGCAGTAAGCCTGTGAAAGATGGTCAGTATCATTCAACATCAGGGAATTGCAAATTAAAACATAAATGAGATTTCAGTATAGACCAACAGGAATGAATACAATGAAGAAGATGGATAATATCAAATACTGGCAAAAATGTGGAGTAATTGGCACTCTTTTTTAGTTCTTGATAAAATACAGAATAATCAAACTGCTTTAGAAAGCAATCTGGCACTTTGGCATTATATTATACATCCACACTTACCATATGACTTAGGTATTCCACTTTTAAGATTTTCTGAGAAAAAGTAAAGAACATACTTGCACAAAGACCTCCATATGGATATTCATAGCAGCTTTATATATAATAGCTAAAATGTCTAAATAATCCAAGTGATCATCAACAGGTAAATGTATTAACAAATTGGGATATATTTCTAAAATGGCATACTATTTTAATAAACACTAATGCGTTAATAATCACAACATAATGGATAAATGCTGAGTGAAAGAAGCCAGATGTAAAAAAGTATGTGACATATGATTCCAGTTTTATGAAATTCTAGAATAGATTATTCTACCCTATGGTGAGAGAAAGCAGATCATTGATTGCCTTGAGCCATATGGGGCTCTGATGGAAACATTTTTTATTTTATTTATAGAAATGGATACATGGGTGGTGTATACATTAATATCAATTGATAAAGCTAACATAATTAGTTAAATGTACAAAAATAATGAATAATTAAAGGCAGTGTTTTGGGGAAAGATGATGGGAGTTTATTTAGCTTGAAGGATTGAGGAGGGTCTAAGACAAAGGTTTAGAGTGAAGGGAAACATGGGTTGTCCATCATGAGGATCTTAATTATAAAGAATATAAGATAAAAGCTTTCGTTTTATTCCTAAAATTTGTGTTTGGAATGTCACCTGCTTTTTATTCAATGGCCTCCATTGTCTTATTTTCCTATTACCAATATCTATATCTTTATGTATATGTAGTCTCTTTCTTTCTTTCTTTTTCTTTCTTTCTTTCTTTCTTTCTTTCTTTCTTTCTTTCTTTCTTTTTCTTTCTTTCTTTTTCTTTCTTTCTTTCTTTCTTTCTTTCTTTCTTTCTTTCTTTCTTTCTTCTTTCTTTCTTTCTCTCTCCATGTGTATATAGATACATATATAATGTGCACGATAATAACAATATATTTTTTAATAAAATTTTTTATTTATTTTCATGTTTTATTTAATTCATGTCCTCTGTTTTGCAGAAAGATTCAGATGCATTATTGAACAGATTTCTGAAAATACAAATCATTATGGATAAAGCCTTGGTATGCATTATTGATATATAATAGCTTTGTTTTGTGTTTATATTTAATGGGAATGTGAAAAAGAAAATTCTCCTTGTCTTAAATACAGATATATTTTACTCTTTGAAATACGTATCTCAGTGTAGCAGGACATAAATGTCAGTTGCCTTTGGATTAACATGGGGGACTAATATTTACAGTGTTAACTTACAAATATAGAATTCTAGCAATAATGTATAATTTGTATGTATGGAAGTGTTCTACTACACTATAACCTATTCGATTATAACTAGCTGCATATACTTCTGGATCCACTCCAAATTGTGATGAAACTCTTCCATATATTAATTTTCATTTTAAAATAAGCTGTTTAGTTTATTATAAATGGGAGATCCCTGTTATTAAAAATTATCTTTTATAAGATTATTTTATGCTTTACAATTTCTTGGATTCTCTGGCAGACATTCTATATTCTAAAAATGGGAAGAATTATCCATTGGAATATTCATTTATTTAGGGAAATTTTTATTTATATAATCAGCAAAGCCATTATGGGTGGCAACTAAGAAATCTTATTTTTTCATTATCACTGATATTTTTATATAAGGTTTATCAAGTGCCATAATGTTGAAAATTAGATCTTGTTGATAAAGGCAATATTTAGATCTTTAAATAATTTTTATAAAAATAATAGGAAAGAATAGGCAGACAAAATAATAAAGAGAAAAGCACATATAATTTTATTACCAGGAGATAAATTTTATGCACATTTTCTGTTTTTAATATACATACATGTATATATATGTTCTTATACCTTTGTCTTATATATGCTATTTTGTAAGTTATTTTGTTTTTCCACATATTAAATATATTAATTTAATTTTAACATTTACATAGTATCTGATTAATATATTTAATATAATTTAATGTATTTTACTGGCTAATGCCCTTTGGGGGCATTTAGATTTAGATTTTTGTTATTGTTACATAGGGAATAATACTATTTGTCCTAAAACCAGTATCATAAGCATTGGAATCATGTTTTGTCATAGCTGTCCCGATGAGGTTGCTAATATTAAATATAGACAGCCTACTTTTCTCTCTCCACTTAGCTGGATACCTTCTTACCATTCCAATAACAACAGAAGGAATTTTCAATGTAAATGTCATCATGCAAAAACAACAATAAAGAACTCCAGAGTTCTTTATAATATCCTATGAATAGTATTCCCTCTTTTTTTATATTCAGTTTATCTGTCTTAAATTTTGAAGTATGACTTTGTAAACTGATTTTTTTAGATAATCCCTGCCTTTTCACTATACGTTTAGTTGATTTAAGTTTTTATCAAAAGTACTAATACTGTGGGTGTAGGTTAAGTACTACTATCCTATTAGTATTGTTTGTCTTATTATTTGCTCCTCTGTTCCTCCTTTGCTACCCTTGGGTTAATGGCGTATTTTTTAGCTTTTATCTTTATCTCCTATATTATATTTTGCTGCTGTACCTTTTTATCTCTCACATCTTACCCCATTGGTTTCTTGAGTGGTTCCAATTAACATTCTTGTCACAATCTAGAATTAATGTTATACCAATTCACATATAATGTAAGAGGTTTATAAAAATAAAGTTATGTGGATATTATCCCCTTAACAGATATAACATTTGTGGATATCTACTTGTGTTCAGTATGTTGCTTTTTTGTTTTGTTGATGATTTCTTTATGCAAAAGCTTTTTATTTTGATATAGTTTCAATAGTTTATTTTTGCTTTTGTCTCCCTTGCCTCAAGAGACCTATCTAGAAAAATGTTGCTACAGCCAATGACGGAGAAATTGCTGCCTGTGTTGTCTTCCAGGATTTTTATGGTTTCAAGGCTTACGTTTACGTCTTTAATCTGTTTTGAGTTTATTTTTGTGTATAGTGTTTAGAAAGTGGTCCAGTTTTATCCTTTTACACATAGCTGTCTGTTTTTTGCGGCATCATTTATTGAAGAGATTGTCTTTTCCCCATTGTGCATTCTTGCTTCTGTTGTCATTGATTAATTAACCATATAATTGTGGGTTTATTTCTGGGCTCTCCATTCTGTTCCATTGATCTATGTGCCTATTTTTGTGCCAGGAACATGCTGTTTTGATTACTACGGCTTTATAACATATATATCTTGAAATATGAAACTGTGTTACCTCCAGCTTTGTTCTTCTTTTTCCACATTGCTTTGGCTATTTGGGATCTTTTGTGGTTTCATTGTAAAGCCTTAAAAAATAATGAGGTCATGCTCTTTGTGACATAATGGATGGACCAAGAGGCTATTATGCTAAATGAAGTAAGTCAGACTGGGAAAAAAATACCATATGATTTTATTCATATGTGGAATCTATAAAAATAAATAAAAAGAAGAATTCAACACATGAACAATGAGAGCAAGCTGATGATTGCCAGAATAGAGGGAGTGGGGGATAGGTAAAATAGGTAAAGGAGAATGGGAGATACAGTCTTCTAGATACGGAATGAGTGTTATGAGAATAAAAGGCACAGCATAGCGTTAGGAATAAAGTCAATGATGTTGTAATAGCTTTGTATGGTGACAGATTATAGCTACACTTATGATGAGCTTAGGGTAATGTTTACCCTTGTGGAATTAATATGTTGTACACCTGAAACTAATGTAACAGTCTGTGTCAACTACACTTAAAAAATTAATGAAAATGATTGTAAAAATAACCCTATGTGATGTTATTGTAATATATTTTACTTTGCCATGTGTTCTAAACTACACAATAGTTTATTCTTTTAAATATTCAATTGTTTAAGGAAATGAAGGAAATGAAAAAAGAATTTCATTTTCCCCCCATGTTTACCATTTTCAAAACTCTTTGTTCCTTCTTATAGGTCTCCGCTGCTGACATTTCTGTTTAGCCTGTTGATGAATTTGCTTCAGATTTTGTTCATCTGCAATTATTTTTATTTTACTTCAACTCTTTAAATATTTTATTTTGAAATATTTTTAAATTTTCCAAAAAGTTGCAAGAATAAGAGTAATACAAAAAATACCTATACTCTATTTACTCAGATTTATTGTATCCCATTGATTGTATCCCATTATCACTTGTGCTGTATTTAAAAGTATGTTGTAAATTGCATCATGAAACTTTTTTTCAGTGTTCATTTACCTAGAATAAGATCATTATCTTATATAACCACAATCGAGTTATTCATGTAGGTAAAAATAACATCATTAAAATACTTTTTATTCAGTCTACTAAGTATGTGCATATACATATAATTAAAGCATTTCAGAGGTAATATGTGATTTTTGTTTCTTTGAATGAGGACAATTTCTTGAGTATTTTTATTATTATGGTACATTGTTTATATGGGGTATATAGTCATGCTTTCTTACTGTGTTGAAGAAAATGGTGGTGGCAGCATACTATATCAGATAAAAATGACTTAACATTTTAGTTAAGAGATTTGAGTCCTGGTTCCTATTGTTAGTAGTCATACAATCTTGGAACTTTAACTTTCAGCCCTTAATTTCTGTATGTGTAAGGAAGAAGATAATCACAAACTTCTCATTTTATTATTATTAATGCATAAGCTCCCTAGGTTTAAGCCTAAAACTTACTAAGCACTTAATTCTGCTTTTTTTCCTTTCACTGAGCACTGCATTATTTTGACACTTATATCCATTTAAAACGTGCTGGTTTAGTAATTTTTAATAGTGAACAAAATTTGTCTTTCAGTTTGATTATATGGGCTCTGAAGTGCCAGGTACAGTTGAGAAAGTTGTCCATATCTTTGGTCTTATCAATGCTGTAAGTATGTTTCATTTAAATACTAAACATTCCTATTAATGGAATAACATTGTTTGTATAAATAGTATTTACAATTTTATAAAATATATTCTTAACAACTAGTTTTATGCACTGATGAATCTCATCTCCAAAAATGAGTGAAGTGAATATATTAGCATTATGTATAGAGATGTAATGTAATGCTTATGACTACTTAACACCTGTATGTGGTGTAACTTTTATTTTTAGATGTTTTCCCAGCTTAAAGTCACTGTTAAGCTAACTTCTTTGGAGCTCTGGTCAGATCAAAATAAGATTTCAACTAATGGAGATGCTGATGAAGTACTACAAAGATTTGTGTCATGGAAAGAAAAAAGTTTATTTCAAAGGTCTCGTGATATGGCATACTTATTAATGTAAGTGCATTATTTGCATTGATATAGAATTTATAAAATTACCTCATATGTTAGTAATCGGAATTATATGCAAAATGTGTTATGGGTTATGACAAGACACCTCAAAAATCATATGCATACTGTGTTAGCAAAATGCAAAATATAAAATCTAATAACAATGTAGGACCCTAAGTCATAGCAGGCCATTATTCTCAGAGGGGACTATTTACCCATGGAAGTGTATTAAATTTGAAAATTCAGAAAGCCGGGGCGCCTGGGTGGCTCAGTCAGTTGAGCATCTGACTTCAGCTCAGGTCAGGATCTCACGGTCCGTGAGTTTGAGCCCCGCCTCGGGCTCTGGGCTGATGGCTCAGAGCCTGGAACCTGCTTCCGATTCTGTGTCTCCCTCTCTCTCTGCCCCTCCCCCGCTCATGCTCTGTCTCTCTCTGTCTCAAAAATAAATAAATGTTAAAAAAAAATTAAAAAAAAAAAAAGAAAATTCAGAAAGCCTTGGGATAAACATGGGCCTCAAGGGTTTTAAAGATTTTCTCAGAGTTAAATAATTGAAACTATCACTTTAATATTAAATAAAATATAAATTAGTTAACAGAATGCAATAGTTGCATATAAAACTGGTTAAAATAAAAACATTAAAATAGTAATATGGTTACCTTCTAGTATTTGTATAATAACCTAAGGTATAGATATATAACTATTTGTACTATAGCTTTCAAAAGCCTTCATATAGATGTTTGCTTTACTAATTTGATGAATTTACATGGAAAAATAAGAACATAATTCAGAAGGTCTTAAGCAATATGGAATACATTTATAAATCTATTGGTGTCTCCTACTGCATTAAGGTCAGGTCTGGGGACTCGGGAACAACATTAATGGGACTGAAATGTGTGAGGATGCTTTCTGTATCCTCTCTCTCAATATGAGTCTACCTCATATTGTCTTTTCTCTCCCTGTCCTCCAATCCATCCTTTTTTATACACTTTACAGAATCAATTAATGCAAATCATGGCAGTAAACTATCCTGACTTGTACATCTTAGAATTATATCCATCCAGTGGTGGCAAGAGTGATGATTAATTTTTCAGAAGGGTAGGCACTGCTGGGTTTTGGGCTGTGTATCATATGACATTAAAGTAGACTTTAGAACTTAACTTTTAGAAACTGTGGGAAATCAAATACAAAATGATTGAAAACATTAGATTCAATATGTAATACTCAAGTTTCAAAAAACAGCTTTACTGAGGAATCCAATTCTTAAAATGTCATTAAGTTATTAATAAAGTATGTTTATTTACAAGAAAAAATTTTGTTATTTAGTTATAGAGACCATCCTAATTATGTAGGAGCAACATATCATGGAATGGCATGCAATCCAAAGTTTGCTGCAGGAATTGCTCTGGTATGCATTTTATCTCCATTTCTTTAGTAATTATATCACCTTTTGAAGTTAATATCTATTTCAGGGAACAAGCATACATATAGTGTATCTACCATGCTGTTTTGACACATTTTTATGAAATACATTTTATTTGGATTTTGAAAGTCAAATATTATAATTTTAAAATTTTTGTGTGTGGTAAAATACACAGAATGTGAAATTTACCATCTTAGCTATTTTAAGCATATAGTTCAGTAGTGCTTATGATGTTCCATCATTGTGAGACAGATCTCAAGAACTCCTCATCTTGCATAACTATAGCTTTGTGCCTTTTCACCAACATGGCCCCATTTTCCAAGCCCTCTAGCCCCTGGCATCTACCATTCTATTTACCTGCTTCTGTGAGTATGACATTTTTGGATTCCCTATATAATGGTGAACATACAATTTTTGTCTTCACGTGTCTGGCTTACTTCTCTTATTATAGTACAGTCTAGGTTCATACATGCCGTTGCATATAGCAGGATTTCATTCTTCTTAAGGCTGAATAACATTCCATTATGTGTGTCTGTATAGGTGACATTTTATTTTTTCCATTAACATGTCAATGAACACCTAAGTTGTTTTTAATACCTTGGCTATCATAAATAATGCTGTAGTAAATGTAGGAGTGCAGATATCTCTTTGAAATGCTGATTCCAGTTATTTTGGGTATATGTGTATATATATATATTTTATTTATATATATATATATATTTGGAATATATATATATATAAAATATATATATGGAATATATGGAATATATATATATAAATATATATATTTGTGTATATATATATACACACACACACACACACACACACACACACACAGAGGTAGGTTTGCTGGGTCATCTTTAATATTTTGAGGAATGATCATACTAATTTTGAGAATGGTTGCACCATTTGATAATCCCACCAGCAGTTCACATTATATCCATCACAACCTCACCAACACCTGTTACTTTCTGCAGTTGCTTTATTTTACAGTAACCATCCTATTGCGTATGTGGTGATATCTTACTGTGGTTTTGATCTACGTTTCCATGATTATTAGTAATATTGAGGATCTTTTCATATACCTTGTGATCTTGTGAAATCTTCCCTGCAGAAATGTCTATTCAAGTCCTTAGCCCATTTTTTAATGGCTTTGAGGTTTTTTTTGTTTGTTTGTTTTTGGATTGTATGAGTTCTTTATATTTTGGATGTTAGTCTCTCATCAGCTATACGATTTGCAAAATTTTCCCCCATTTTGTAGGTTGCCTTTATACTTTGTTGATCATGTCCTTTGAAGCACAAAAGTTTTATGTTTGGTGTAGTCCCATTTGTCCACTTTTACTTTTGTTGCCTGTGCTTTTGGTATCATATCTAAGAAATAATTGTCAAACCTAATGTCATGAAGTTTTTTCCTGTTTTCTTTTAAAAGTTTTATAATTTTGAGTCTTACATTTAGATTTTTAAGCCATTTTGAATTAATTTTTATATATGGTAAAATATGTGGGTCCAACTTTATTCTTTTGTTATGTGGATATCCAATGTTCCCATCACCATTTATTGAAAAAGCTGTATTTTCTCCCTTGAGTATACTTGTTGAACAGACTGTCCTTTCCCATTGTGTCATATTGGCACCTTTTTATAGATCATTTAATCATATGCAAGGGTTTATTTCTAGGCTCTTTAATCTATTCCAGTGATATATATATGTCTACATATGGATCATGTCATTTGCGAACAGAGATAATTTTGCTTCTTTCTTTCCAAACTATAAGCCTTTTATTTATTTTATTGCTTAATTGCTCTGGCTAGGTCTTTCTATACTATGTTAAATAGAAGTGGCGAGTGAAGTATTCCATCTAGTTCTTGATCTTAGAGGTAAAATTGTCAGGATTTCACCAGCATGTGTGACATTAGCTGTGGGCTTTTCTACATGTCCTTGATTATGTCGAGGTAGTTTTCTTATATTCCTAGTTTGTTGAGTGTTTTTAATTATAAAAAGATGTTGAATCTTGTGAAATCCATTTTCAGCATAGAGATTATCATACGGTATTTTTTCTTCATTCTTCAAAAATGGGGTTTTACATTGATAGCTATTCAAATGTTAAATGTTCCTCACATTCCGGATATAAATACCACTCACTCATGGTGTAGAATCTTTTTAATATGCTATTCCATTCAGTTTGCTAGTATTTGGTTGAGGATTTTTATATCAATATTCATTAGGGATATTGCTCTATAGTTTTCTTGTTGAGTTTTTGTGTCAGGGTAATCATAGAATGATTTCACAGAATGAATTTAGGAGTGTTCCTTCTCCTTTAATTCTTTGGAAGAATTTGAGGAGGATTGGTATTAATTTTTTGTTTAATGTTTAATGTAGAATTTACCAGTAAAACCATCAAGTCCTGGGCTTTTCTTTGTTGGGAGGTGTTTTTACTATTTTTACCATTATTTCAATCTCCTTAGTAGTTATTATTTTATTTCTTCATGAGTGAGTCTTGAAAGATTGTATGTTTCTAGGAGTTTAGCCTTTTTTTCTTGCTTATCCAGTTTATTGGATTACTAAGTATTCTCTTACATTTTTTTTTAATTCTGTGACGTCACTTACAATGTCTTTTATTTCTTTTTGTTAAGTTTAATTATTTATTTTGAGAGAGAGAGAGTGTGCACGCACATGTGCTGGCATGTGTGCATGAGTTGGGGAGGGGCAGGGAGAGAGGGAGAGAGAAGATCCCAAGCAGGCTCTGCTCTGTCAGCCCAGAGCCCAAGGTGGGGCTCAATCCCACAAACTGTGAGATCATGACCTGAGTGAAAATGAGGAGTTGGACACTCAACCCACTGAGCCACCCAGGTGCCCCCTCTTTTATTTCTTATTTTAAGCATTTGAGTACTATCTCTTAGTTAATCTAGCTAAGAATATGCCAATTTTGTTGATCTTTTAAAAGAACCAACTATTTGTTTTATTGAATTTTTTCTATTGTTTTTCTGTTCTTTCTCTGCTTTAATCTGTATTATTCATTTCCTTCTTTTTGCTAGGGTTCATTTTTTCTAATTTCTTGAGTGGTGAAATTATGCTGTTGTTATGACATCTGTTTTTCTTTTTCTTTTTTTTTTATTTTTCTTTTTTTAAAGTTTATTTTTATTTTTGAGACAGAGAGAGACAAAGCATGAATGGGGGAGGGGCAGAGAGAGAGGGAGACACAGAATCGGAAACAGGCTCCAGGCTCCGAGCCATCAGCCCAGAGCCCGACGCGGGGCTCAAACTCACGGACCGCGAGATCGTGCGTGACCTGAGCTGAAGTCGGAGGCTTAACCGACTGAGCCACCCAGGCGTCCTTGTTTTTCTTTTTAAATGTATGTGTATACAGCTATAAGCATGCCTCTTAGCATATCTTTTACTGGATCCTGTAAGTTTGGATATGTTGTGTTTTCATTTTCTTTTTATCTCAATGTATTTTCTCATTTCTTTTGTGACTTCTAACTTGGACTTAGTGGTGTTTGAGTCTGTTGTTGAAGTTTCACAGATCAGGGGACTTTCAAGTTTTCTTTCACTTGTTATTCTCTTGTTTCAATCCATAGGGATCAGAAAAGATACTTTGTATAATTTCAATATTTTTAAAGTTAACTTGTTTTGTAGTATGACAAGTAGTCTATCCCCCAGAATATTCTATGTTCACTTGAGAAAGATGTGTATTCCACTCTTGTTAGGTGGGATGTTCTGTATATTTTTATTAGGTCCAGCTGGTCTATACTGTTGTCAAGTCCTTTATTTAATTATCTTTTGTCTAAGTTTTCTATCCATTATTAAAAGTGAGGTACTATAGTCTTTTGATATTATGTTTCTGTTCATCCCTTCAATTCTTTCAAAACTTGCTTCATATATTTAGGAGCTCTG